>NC_072000.2:8439374-8752101 GCF_028885655.2 Pongo abelii | reverse complement strand
TTTCACACTCAATTCCATTCCATTCCACACTCCATTGCATTCCGTTACATTCCATTCCACATTCCATTCTATTCCATTCCATTCCATTCCACATTCCATTCCATTCCATTACCTTCCACATTCCATGCCATACAATTCCGCATTCCATTCCATTCCATTCCGTTCCACATTCCATTCCATTCCATTCCACATTCCATTCCATTGCATTCCACTCCATTTCACATTTCATAAAATTCCCTTCCATTCCGCATTTGATTCCTTTCCACTCCATGTTCCTTTACATTTCATTCCACATTCCATTCCATTCCATTCCACATTCCATTCCATTCCATTCCATTCGTTTCCATTCCACATTCCATTCCACATTCCATTCCCTTCCATTCCACATTCTTTTCCATTCCATTCCACATTCCATTCCACGTTCCATTCCACGTTCCAGTCCTCATTCCATTCCATTCCGTTACACATTCCATACCATTCCATTCCATTCCATTCCAGATTAAATTACGTTCCATTCCATGTTCCGTTCAACGTTTCATTCCATTCCATTCCACTTCCATTCCACTCCATTCCACGATCCATTCCATTCCATTCCACATTCCATTCCAGATTCCATTCCACATTCTTTGCACTTTACATTCCGTTCCATTCCACATTCCATTCCACATTCCATTACACGCTCCATTCCACATTCCATTCCACATTACATTCCAAGTTCCATTCCAGGTTCCGTTCCATTCCATTACACTTTCCATTCCGTTCCATTCCACTTTCCATTCCACATTCCATTCCACATTCCATTCCACATTTCATTCCCTTCCATTCCACATCTCATTAGACATTACATGCCATTCCATTCCACTTTCCATTCCACATTTCATTCCACATTCCATTCTGTTCCATTCCAAATTGCATTCTGCTTTTCATTGCTCATTCCATTCTACATTTCATTCCATTCCACATTCCATTACACATTCCATTCCATTCTACATTCCATTCCACTTTCCATTCCATTCCATTCCTCATTCCATTTCACATTGCATTGCATTCCAGTCCGCATCCCATTCCACTTTACTTTCCATTCTTTCCGTATTCCATTTCAATACATTACACATTCCAGTCAACATTTCATTCCTCATCCCATTGCATTCCATTCCACATACCATTCCGTTTCATTCCATGTTCCATTCCAGTATCCATTCCTCATTCCATTCCAGATTCCATTCCACTTTCCGTTCCATTCTATTCCACGTTCCATTCTATGTTCCATTCCATTATATTCCACCTTCCGTTCTGCATTCCTTTCCATATTCCATTCCACATTCCATTCCGTTCCATTCCACATTTCTTTCCACATTGTACCCAACGTTCAATTCCACATTCCATTCCACGTTCCATTGCATGTTACATTACACATTCAGTTCCTTTGAATTTCACGTTCCATTAAACAGTCCATTCCGTTCCATTCCAAGTTCCATTTCACATTCCATTCCACTTTCCATTCAATTCCATTCCACTTTCCATTCCACGATCCATTTCATTCCATTCCACATTCCATTCCATGATCCATTTCATTCCATTCCACGTTCCATTCCAAATTCCATTGCATTACTTTCCAAGTTAAATTGCACAATGCAATCCACTTTCCAATCCATATTCTATTGCATTCCATTCCACATTCCATTCCACAATCCATTCCACATTCCAATCCACTTTCCATTCCACATTCCATTAAACTACCTGCCACATTCCATTCCACATTCCATTCCATTCCATTCCTCACTCCATTCCACATTCCATTCCACATTCCGTTCCATTCCATTTCACATTCCATTAAACATTCCATTCCTCTTTCCATTCTGTGTTCCATTCGATTTCATTAAATGTTCCATTCCTCATTCCTTTCCATTCCTTTCCACTTTGCATTCCACATTCCATTTCACTTTCCATTCCTCTTTACATTCCGTTCCATCCCACATTGCATTCCACATTCCATTCCATTCCATTCCACATTCCATTACATTACTCTCCACATTTCATTCCACATTCCCTTCCTTTTCATTCCACCTTCTATTCCAAGTTCCATTCCATTGAATTCCACGTTCCATTACACGTTTCATTCCACATTTCTTTCCACATTCCATTCCACATTCCATTCCACATTCCATTCCGTTCCATTCTGCATTCCATTCCACATTCTATTCCACATTCCAATCCATTCGATTCCACATTCCATTGCACATTCCATTCCATTCCATTCCACATTCCATTCTCATTCCATTGCATTCCATTCCACATTCCATTCCACATTCCATTCCATTCAATTCCACATTTCATAAAACATTCCATTCCATTGCATTCCACATTCCATTCCACATTCTGTTCCACTTTCCATTCCATGTTCCTTTCCACGTTCCATTCCACGTTCCACTCCATTCCATTCCACGTTCCACTCCATTCTATTCCACGTTGCATTTCATTACGTTCCACATTCCATTTCACAAACCGGTCCACATTCTATTTCACTTTCCATTCCTTTCCATTACACATTCCATTCCATTAAATTCCAAATTTCATTCGATTCAATTGCTCATTCCTTTCCACGTTCCATTCCACATTCCATTCCATTCCATTCTGTTCCACTTTCCATTACATTCCATTGCACAATCCATTCCACGTTCCATTTCATATTCCATTCCACTTTACATTCTATTGCATTACACATTCCAATCCATTCTATTATTCATTTCATTCCATTCAATTCCACATCCCATTCCACTCCATTCCATCTCATTTCATTCCACATTCCACTCCATTCCATTCCATTCCACATTCCTTTCCATTCCACATTCCATTCCGTTGCAATCCACATTCCATTATACGTTCCATTCCACGTTGCATTCCATGTTCCATTCCACGTCCCATTTCACTTTCCAATCCTTTCCATTCCACATTCCATTCCATTCCATTCCACATTCCATTCCATTCTATTCCACATTCCATTCCACGTTCCATTCCATTCCATTGCAAGTTCCTTTCCACGTTCTGTTCCACATTCCATTCCATTCAATTCCACATTGCATTCAATTCAATTTCATGTGTCATTCCATATTCCATTCTACATTCCATTCCACTTTCTACTTCACTTTCCATTCCACAATCCATTCTACATTCAATTCCTCGATAGATTTCACGTACCATTCCACATTCCATTCCATTCCATTCCACTCCACATTCCCTTCCACATTCCATTCCACTTTCCATTACACAGTCCTTTCCAAGATCCTTTCTACGTACCATTCTACATTCCATTCCATTCCATTCAACTTTACATTCTACATTGCATTGCACATCACATTCCACGTTGCATTCCATGTTCCATTCCACGTTACATTCCATGTTCCATTCCACGTTCCATTCCACATTCCATTCCATTCTATTCCACTTTCCATTCCACTTTCCATTCCACATTCCATTCCACATTACATTCCACATTACATTCCACATTACATTCCGTTCCGTTCCAGATATCATTCAACGTTCCATTCTACATTGCATTCCGTTCCATTCCACTTTCCATTCCACATTCCATTCCATATTCCATTCCACATTCCATTCCACTTTCCATTCCACATTCCATTCCATATTCCATTCCACATTTGTTTCCAATCCATTCCACTCTCCATTCCACAATCCATTCTCTTTCCATTGCATTTCATTCCAAATTGAATTCCACATTCCATTGCATTCCAATTCACAATCCATTCCACATTCCATTCCATTCCATTCCACTTTCCATTCAACATTCCATTCCACATTCCATTCCACAGTCCATTGCATATTCCATTCCACATTCCATTCCACATTCCATTCTCATTCCATTGCATTACTTTCCTCTTTCCAATCCACATTTCATTCTACATTCCATTCCATTCCATTCCACATTCCATTCCATTCCAATCAACATTCCATTCCACAATTCATTCCATTCCATTCCACATTCCATTCCCCATTCAATTCCATTCCATTACAAAATCCATTCCATTACATTCCATTCCATATTCCATTCCACTTTCCATTCCATATTCCATTCCACATTCCATTAATTTCTATTCCACATTCCATTCTCATTCCATTGCATTACTTTCCTCTTTCCATTCCACATTTCATTCTACATTCCATTCCATTCCATTCCACATTCCATTCCATTCCAATCAACATTCCATTCCACAATTCATTCCATTCCATTCCACATTCCTTTCCACATTCCATTCCCCATTCAATTCCATTCCATTACAAAATCCATTCCATTCCATTCCATTCCATATTCTATTCCACATTCCATTCCATATTCCATTCCACATTCCCTTAATTTCTATTCCACATTCCATTCCACATTCCAGTCCATTCCATTCCACATTCCATTCCGTTTGAATGCACATTTCATTCCACAATTCATTCCATTCCGTTACACTTTCTATCCCACATTCCTTTCCACGTTCCATTCCATTCCACTCCACAGTCCATTCCACATTCCGTTCAATAATCCATTCCACATTCCATTCAATTCCATTCCACATTCCATTGCATTCCATTCCACATTCCATTGCATTCTATTCCACATTCCATTCCACGTTCCATTCAATTCCATTCCACGTTCCATTCAACGTTCCATTCCACATTCCATTCAACGTTCCTGTCCATTCCAATCTACGTTCCATTCCACGTTCCATTCCACCTTCCATTTCACATTCCATTCCAAATTCCAGTCCATTCGATGCCACATTACATTCCACATTACTTTATACATTTAATTCTACATTTCATTCCACATTGCAGTGCATTCCATTCCACATTCCATTCGACATTTGTTTGCACATTCCATTCCACATTCCATTCCACATTCCATTTCGTTCGGCATTCCATTCCATTCCATTTCACATTCCATTCCGTTATATTCCACATTCCTTTAAACATTCCATACAGCATTACGTTCCTCATTCCGTTCCATAATCCTTTCCACATTCCATTGCATTGCACTCCTCATTCCATTCAATTCCATTCCACGTTCCATTCCATTTCATTTCACATTCCATTCTGTTCAATTCCACATTCATTTCCACATTCCATTCCACATTCCTTTCCATTCCATTCCACATTCCATTCCACGTTCCATTCCACGTTCCATTCAATGTTCTATTAAACATTCCATTCCATTCCATTCCACCTTCCATTCCACGTTCCACTAAATTCAATTCCACGTTCCATTCCACGTTCTGTTCCATGTACCATTCCAATCCATTCCATGTTCCATTAAATTCCATTCTACGTTCCATTCCACATTCCATTCCATTCAATTCCACATTCCATTTCACATTCCATTCCACATTCCATTTCACATTCCATTCCACATTCCACTTCACATTCCATTCCATTCCATTACACATTCCATTTCCCATTGCATTCCAGATTCCATTCAACATTCCATTTCACATTCCATTCCACCTTCCATTTCATTTCCATCCAAATATCATTCCAGTCCACGTTCCCTTCCACTTTCCATTTCACATTACACCCCACTTCCCATTCCATTCCATTCCACGTGCCATTACACATTCCACTGCATTCCATTCCACTTTCCATTCCACATTCCAATCTACGTTCCATTCCACATTCCATTCCACGTTCCATTCCATTCTATTCCACGTTCCATTCCAAGTTGCATTGCACGTTCCTTTCCACGTTCCTTTCCACGTTCCATTCCATTCCATTCCATTCCACATTCCATTCCATTCCATTCCATTCCACATTCCATTCCACGTTCCATTCCACATTCCATTGCACGTGCCATTCCACGTTCCTTTCCACATTAAATTCCATTCCATTCTATATTCCCTACCGTTAATTTCCATTCCTCTGCACACTCCATTCCATTACATTCCACATGCCATTCCATATTCCACTCAACATTCCATTCCACATTCCATTCCATTACTTTCCACATTGCATTCCACATTCCATTGCATTAAATTCCTCATTCCATTACATTCCACTCCACATTCCATTCCGTTACATTGTACATTCCATTGCACATTCCATTCCACATTCCATTCCACATTCCATTCCATTCCATTCCACGTTCCATTCCAAGTTCTATTCAATTCCATTCCAAGTTCCATTCAACGTTCCATTCCACATTCCATTCCATGTTCCATTAAATTCCATTCCACATTCCATTCCACGTTCCATTAAATTCCATTCCACATTCCATTCAACGTTCCAGTAAATTCCAATCCATGTTCCATTCCTCGTTCCATTCCACCTTCCATTCCACATTCCATTCCACATTCCATTCCATTCGATTCCACATTCCATTCCATTCCGTTCCACATTCAATTCCACATTTCATTCCAGATTGCAGTCCATTCCATTCCACATTCCATTCCACATTACTTTCCACATTCCATTCCACATTTCATTCCATTTTGCCATTCATTCCATTTTACATTCCATTCCTCATTACTTTCCACTTTCCATTCAACATTCCATTCCACATTCCATTCCATTCCGCATTCCATTCCATTTCACATTCCATTAAGTTATATTCCACATTCCATTCCACATTCCATTCAATATTCCATTCCACATTCTGTTCCATAATCCTTACCACATTCCATTGCATTCCATTCCTCCTTCCATTCCATTCCATTCCACATTCCATTCCATTTCATTTCACATTCCATTCTGTTCCATTCCACATTCATTTGCACATTCCATTCCACATTACATTCCACATTCCGTTCAATTCCATTCCACATTCCATTCCACATTCCTTTCCATTCCATTCCACATTCCATTCCACGTTCCATTCCACGTTCCATTCAATGTTCTATTCCATGTTCCATTCCATTCGATTCCACGTCCATTCCAAGTTCCATTAAATTCAATTCCATGTTCCATTCCACATTCTATTCCATTCAATTCCACATTGCATTTCACATTCCATTCCACATTCCATTTCACATTCCATTCCATTCCATTACACATTCCGTTTTCCATTCCATTCCAGATTCCATTCAACATTCCATTTCACATTCCATTCCATTCCCTTCCAAATTTCATTCCATTCTACGTTCCCTTCCACATTCTATTGCACATTACGCTCCATGTCCCATTCCATTCTATTTCATGTTCCATTACACATTCCATTCCATTGCATTCCACTTTCCATTCCACATTCCAATCTACATTCCATTCCACATTCCATTCCATTCCATTCCACGTTCCATTCCATGTTCCATTCCTCTTTCCATTGCACGTTCCTTTCCACGTTCCTTTCCACATTCCATTACATTGCATTCCATATTCCCTACCATTAATTTCCATTCCTCTCCACACTGCATTCCATTCCATTCCACATTCAATTCCATATTCTACTCAACATTCCATTCCACATTCCATTCCATTCCCTTCCATATTTCATTCCATTCCACGTTCTCTTCCACATTCCATTGCACATTCTAGTCCACGTCCCATTCCATTCCATTCCACGTACTATTACACATTCCATTCCATTCCATTCTACTTTCCATTCCACATTCCAATCTACATTACATTCTACATTCCATTCCACATTCCATTCCATTGCATTCCACATTTCATTCCACTTTCCATTCCATTCCATTCCAGGTTCCATTCCCTGTTACTTTCCACATTCCATTCCATTGTATTCCACATTCCATTCCACATTCCATTCCATTCCACTCCACGTTCCATTCCAAGTTCCATTCCACGTTGCATTCCACGTTGCATTCAATTCCATTCCACATTCCATTCCAGTTTCCTTTCCATTCAATTCCACGTTCCATTCCACATTCCATTGTAAATTCCATTCGAAGTTCTCTTCCAATTTCCATTCCACGTTTCATTCCATGTTCCATTCCATTCAAGTTCCAATCCACATTCCATTTCATTCTATTCCACGTTGCATTCCACATTCCATTCCAGTACATTACACATTCTATTCCACATTTCATTTCACTTTGCATTCCATTCAATTCCACTTTCCATACCACATTGCATTCCAAGTTTATTTTCACGTTTCATTCCACGTTCCATTCCATGTTCCATTCCACGATCCATTCCAAATTCCATTCCATTATATTTCACGTTCCATTCGACATTCTGTTCCACGTTCCACTCGAAGTTCCATTCCACGTTCCACTCCACGTTCCATTCCATTCCATTCTACTCCACTTTCCATTCCATTCCATTCCACATTCCATTGCATTCCATTCCACATTGCTTTCCACATTCCATTCCACATTTATTTCCACATTCCATTCCACCTCCCTTTCCACATCCCATTCCTTTCCGTTTCACATTCCATTCCCTCCAACTCCACATTCCTTTCCACATTGTATTACACATTCCATTCCTTTCCATTCCACATTCTATTCCACATTCCATTCCATTCGACATCGCATTACACTGCATTCCACATTCCATTCCATTCCATTCCACATTCCATTGCATTCCATTAAACATTCCATTCCACGTTGCTTTCCACATCAATTCCATGTTCCATTACACGTTCCATTCCATATTCCTTTCCATTAATTTCCACTTTTGTTTAAACATTCCCTACCACATACCATTCAACACTACTTCCGTTGCATTCCACAGTCCATTCCACATTCCATTCCATTCCTTTCCACATGCCATTCCACGTTCAATTCAACATTCCATTCCACATTCCATTCCATTCCATTCCACAATCCATTCCACGATCCCTTGTATGTTTCATTCCACATTCCATTCAATTCCTTTCCACGATCCATTCCATTCCATTCCACGTATGTTTCATTCCACATTCCATTCCATTCCACAATCCATTCCCTTCCATTCCACGTTCCATTTAATTCCATTCCATTCCATTCCACATTCCATTCCACATTCCATTTCCTTACATTCCACTTTTCATTCCACATTCCAACCATTCCATTCCACATTCCATTACACGGTCCATTCCATTACATTCGACGTTCCATTAGACGTTCCATTCCACATTCCATTTCACATTCCAATCTACATTCCCTTATACATTCTATTACATTCCATCCCACATTCCATTCCACGTTCCATTCCTTTAGATTCCACATACCATTCCACGTTCGATTCCACGTTCCATTGCACGTTTCTTTCCACGTTCCTTTCCATATTCCTTTCCATTCCAGTCCATATTCCATGCCAATCCTTTCCATTCCATTCCACAATCCATTCCATGCCATTCCACATTCCATTCCACATTGCATTCCATTCCATTACACATTCCATTCCATTCCATTCCATTCCACATTCCATTCCATTCCTCATTCCATTCCATTCCATTCCACATTCCATTCCACATTCCATTCCATACCATTCCACATTCTACATTCCACATTCCACATTACAATCTTTCAACATTGCATTCCAACTTTCCATTCCACTTTCCATTCCATTCTATTCCACATTCCATTCCACATTCCATTCCATTCCATTCCACATTCCATTACACATTCCATTCCCCAATTCAGTCCATTCCACTCCACTTTCCATTCCACATTCCATTACATTCCATAACACATTTCATTCTACTTTCAATTCCATTCCATTCCACATTGCATTCCATTCCATTACACATTCCATTCCATTCCATCCGACAATTCATTCCATGTTCCGTTCCACTTTGCTTTCCACGTTCAATTCCACTTTCCATTGTACGTTTCTTTCAACGTTCCTTTCCATGTTCCTTTCCATTCCATTCTATATTCCCTACCATTCCTTTCCATTACACTCCACAATGCTTTCCGTTCCATTCCACATTCCATGCCACATTGCATTCCATTCCTTGCCACATTCCATTCAACATTCCACTGAACATCCCATTCCACATTCTATTCCATTCCTTCCCACATTCGATAAAACAGCCCTTTGCTTTGCATTCCACATTCCATTGCATTCCACCTCACATTCCATTGCACATTCCATTCCATTGCCTTCCAAATTCCATTCCATTCCATTCCATTCCATTCCATTCCATTGCATTCCATTCCATATTCCATTCCATTCCATTCCACATTCCATTCATTTCCATTCCATTCCACATTGTATTCCATTCCACATTCCATTCCTTTCCATTGCATTCCCCGTTCCATTCCATTCCTTTCCATTCCATTCATTTCATTCCAAATGCCATTCCATTCCATTCCACATAACTTTCCATTCCATTCCACTTTCCCTTCAATTCCATTCCACATTCCATTCCTTTCGATTCCACATAACATTCCATTCCATTCCATTCCATTCCATTCCACATTCCATTCCACATTCCATTCCATGCCATTCTGCATTCCATTACATTCCATTCCTCTTTCCATTCCATACCATTCCGCATTCCATTCCATTCCATTCCACATTCAATTAAATTCCTTCCACATTCCATTCCATTAAATTCCACATTCCACATTTCATTTCAGGTTTCATTCCACGTTCTATTGCGAGTTCCATTCCATTCCATTCCATTCCACGTTCGATTCCACTTTCCATTCCACATTCCATTCATTCCATTGCACTTTTCATTCCATTACATTCCACATTAAATTCCTTTCCATTCCATTGCATTCCAAATTCAATTCCATTCCATTCCATTCGATTCCACATTCCGTTCCATTCCATTCCTCATTTATTTGCATTCCATTGCACATTCCATTCCATTCAATTCCATTACACATTTCATTCCATTCCATTACACATTCCATTCTGTTCCATTCCATTCCCAATTCCATTCCATTCCATCCCTCATTCCATTACAAATTGACTACCATTCCACATTCCATTCCATTCCATTCCACTTTCTGTTCCTTTACCTTCCATTCCATTCCACATTCCATTACACATTCCATTCCATTACACATTCCATGCCATTTCATTCCATTCCATTGCACATTCCTTTCCAAATTGGATTCCATTCCATTACACATTCCATGCCATTTCATTCCATTCCATTGCACATTCTTTCCAAATTGCATTCCATTCCATTCCAAATTCCATACCATTCCATTCCCCTTTACTTTCCATTCGATTCCAAAATCCATTCCATTCCTTTGAACGTTACATTCTGCTCTTTTCCACTATCAACTCCATTCCTTTCCACATTCCTTTCCATTCCATTCCACATTCCATTTCATTCCATTCCATTCGATTCCACATTCCATTACATTCCATGCCACATTCCATACCATTCCATTGCACATTCCATTCCGTTCCATTCCACATGGCATTCCATTCCATTCCACATTCCATTCTGTTACTTTTCACATTCCTGTCCATTCCATTCCACATTCGATTTCATTCCATTCAATTCCATTCCATTCCATTCCTTTCCAATCCGTTCCACATTCCTTTACACATTGCATTCCATTCCACATTCCACTCCATTCCATTTCATTCCATTCCACATTCCATTCAATTCCATTCTATACCACATTCCATTCCATTCCATTCCACATTCCATTCCATTCAATTCTATTCCACATTCCATTCCACATTGCCTTCCATTCCATTCCACTTTCCATTCCATTCCATTTCACTTTCTATTACATGCCATTCCATTCATTTCCTTTCCAAATTCCCTTCCAAATTTTATTCCATTCCATTCCACTTTCCATTCCATTCCATTTCACTTTCCATTCCATTCCATTCCATTTCACATTCCATTCCATGCCATTCCGCATTCCATTCTGTTCTATTCCATTCCATATTCAATTACATTCCAATCCAAATTCCATTGCATTCCATTCCACATTCCACATTCCATTCCACGTTCAATTCAACGTTCCATTCCACTTTCCATTCCATGTTCCATTCCATTTCATTTCAAGTTCCATTCCACTTTGCATTCCACATTCTATTCCATTCCGTTCTACATTTCAGTCAATTACATTACACATTGCATTCCATTCCATTCGATTCCATTCCACATTCAATTCCATTCCATTTCATATTCCATTCAATTCCATTCCGTTACACATTCCATTCCTGTTTCCATTCAATTTCACTTTCCTTTCCATTCCATTCCTTTCCATTCCACATTCCACTCCATTCCATTCCATTCCATACCCCATTCCATTCCATTCCACATTCCATTTCATTCCATTCCATTCCAATCCATTCCACATTCCATTCCATTCCTTTCCACATAACTTTCCATTCCATTCAACATTGCATTCCATTCCATTCCATTCCACATTCCATTCAAATCTATTCCACATTCCTTTCCTTTTCATTCCACATTCCATTCCATTCCATTTCAAATTTAATTCCATATTCCAGTCCATTCCATTCCACACTCCATTCCATTCCATTCCATTCCGCATTCCATTCCATTTCATTGCATTCCACTTTCCCTACCATTCCACTCAACATTCCATTCCGAATGTCTTCACACTTTCCATTCCATTCCATTCCACATTCCATTCTATTCCATTCCACGTTCCATTCCAATCCATTCCACTTTCCATTGTAAATTAAATGCCACATCAAATTCCTTTCCATTCCACGTTCCATTCCACATTCCATTCCATTCCTTTTCACATTCCATTCCACGTTCCATTCCAATCCATTCCACGTTCCATTCCACATTCCATTCAACATTCCATTCATCATTCCATTCCATTCCATTCCACGTTCCATTCGAACCCATTCCAACTTCCAATTCACATTCCATTCCCTTGCATTTCACTTTCCATTCCACATTGAATTCCAGATTCCTTTCCACATTCCATTCCGTTTCGTTCCACATTGCACTCCACATTGCATTCCACATTCCATTCAACATTCCATTCCATTCCATTCCACATTCCATTCCACATTACATTCCATTACATTCCACGTTGCATTCCACATTCCACTCCACATTCCATTGCATTCCATTTCATATTCCTTTCCATTCTTTTCCAGTTTAAATTCTATTCCTTTCCATATTCCATTCCATTCCATTCCACATTCCTTTCCACATTCCATTCCACATTCCAGTCCTTTCCATTTCACATTCCATTCCACATTAAAAACCGTTTCATTCCACATTCCATTCCATATTCCATTCCATTCCACATTCCATTCAACTTTCCATTCCACGTTCCATTAAATTCCATTGCATTGCATTCCATGTTCCATGTCATACCATTCCACATTCCATTCCATGTTCCATTTCACTTTCCATTCCTCATTGGGTTTCACCCTCCATTCCATTCCATTCCACTCCACATTCCATTCTGCATTTCATTCCACATTCCATTCCATTCCATTCCACATTCCATTCAATGTTCCATTCCATGTTCCATTAAATTCCATTGCATTCCACTCCAAGTTCCATTACGTACCATTCCACATTACATTCCATGTTCCATTTCACATTCCATTCCTCATTCCTTTTCCCACTCCATTCCATTCCATTCCATTCCACGTTCCATTCTACATTTCATTCCATTCCATTCCACGTTCTATTACATTCCATTCCATTTTCCATTCCAAATTCCTTTCAACATTCCATTCCACATTCCATTACTTTGTATTCCATATTCCATTGCAAATTCCGTTCCACATTCCTTTACACGTTCTATTGCATTCCATTCCACATTCCATTCCATTCCTTTCCACATTCCATTCCATTCCATTACACATTGCATTGCACATTCCGTTCTACATTCCTTTCCATTCCGTTTACGTTCCATTACATATTCCATTCCATTCCATTCCACATTCAGTTCCACCTTCCATTCCATTCCATTCCATATTCCATTCCACATTCCACTCCACGTTGCTTTCCACATTCCATTCCGTACCATTCCACCTTCCATTCGACATTCCATTCCACATTCCATTCCACATTCCTTTCCACATTCCATTCCATTCCATTAGAAATTACATACCACATTCCATATGTTTCGATTCCACTTTCCATTCCATTCCATTACACGTTCAATTCCATTGCTTTCTCCATTCCATTTTATTCCTTTCCTCATTGCATTCTATTCCATTCCATGCAACATTTCATTCCATTCCATTCCATACCACATTGCATTATATTCCATTCAAAATTGCATTGTATTCCATTGCACATTGCATTGCATTCCATTCCATTCCATTCCACATTCCTTTCCAGTCCATTCCATTCTACATTCCATTGAATTCCATTCCACATTGCATTACATTCCATTCCACATTCCATTACATTCCACATTCCTTTGCATTCAATTCCATTCCATTCCATTACAAATTCCATTCCATTCCTTTCAACATTTCATTCCATTCCACATTCCTTTGCATTCCATTCCATTCCATTCCACTTTCCATTCCATTCCATTCCATTCCATTCCACATTCCATTCCTTACCATTCCACATTCCATTCAACTTTTCATTCCATTTAATTCCACACTTCATTCCACATTTCATTCCATTTCATTCCACATTCCATTCCAATCCATTCTATTCCATTCCATTCTATACCACATCCAATTCCATTCCAATCTGCATTGCATTCCTTACCATTCCACATTCCATTCAACTTAGCATTCCATTTAATTCCACACTTCATTCCACATTCCTTTCTATTCCATTCAAAATTTCATTCCATTCCATTCCATTCCATTCCATTTCACATTCCTTTCCGCTTTCCATTCAAATCCATTCCACAATCCGTTCCACATTCCACTCAATTCCATTCCTCATTCTATTCCACTCCAAATTCCATTCCATTCCTTTCCATTCCATTCCACTCCATTCCACATTCCAATCCATTCCATTCGAAATTCCATTGCATTAAATTCTAAACCCAATTTCATTCCATGTCGCATTCCAATCCATTCCATTCCATATTCCAATCCATTCCATGCCACAATCCATTCCTTTCCTTTCCACATTCCATTCCATTGCATTCCACATTCCATTCGATTCAACATTCCATTACCTTCCATTCAACATATCCTTCCATTCCATTACACATTCCATTCCATTCCTTTCCAAATTTCATTGCATTCCACATTCCGTTCCCTTCCATCCATTACATATTTCATTCCACTTTCCATTCCATTCCACGTTCCATTTCATTAAACAATCCATTCCATTCCATTCCACATACCGTTCCATTTCAAATTCCGCTCAATTTCATTCCACATTCCATTCCATTCCATTCCACATTCCATTCCATTCCACTCCATTCCGTTACACACTCCATTCCTCTTTCCTTTCAATTTCACATTCCATTCCATTCCATTCCACATTCCATTCCATTCCGTTCCATTCCACATTCCGTTCCATTCCACTTTCCATTCCAATCCATTCTACATTCCATTCCATTCCGTTCCATTCCACATTCCATTCCATTGCATTCTACATTCCATTCCATTCCTATCTACGCTCCATCACATTCCATTACATTGTATTCCACATTGCATTCCATTCCATTCCATTCCACATTCCATTGAATACTATTCCGCATTCCATTCCATTCCATTCCTCATTCCATTTCATATTCCTTTCCATATTCCATTCATTCCATTGCACATTTTTTCTAATATATTCCACATTAAATTCCTCTCCATTCCATTTGATTCCACAATCCATTCCATTCCATTCCACATTCCGTTGCATTCCATTCCACATTCCATTCCATTGCATTCCACACTCCATTAAATTCCATGCCCCATTCCATTCCATTACACAGTCCATTCCATTCCACATTCCATTCCGTTCCATTCCATTCCGGATTCCATTCCATTCTATTCCAATCCATTCTAAATTCCATTCCGTTCCATTCCATTCCAGATTCCATTCCATTCTATTCCAATCCATTCCACATTCCATTCCATGTTGCATTCCATTCCACATTCCTTTCCATTCCATTCCACATTCCATTCCATTACATTCCAATCCTTTCCACATTCCATTACACATTCCTGTTCATTCCACTTACCATTCCATTCCATTCCACATTCCATTCCATTTAATTTCATTCCATTACACATTCCTTTCCCCATTACATTCCATTCCACTTTCCATACCATTATATTCCACATTTGATTCCATTCCATTCCACATTCCTTTCCGTTGCATTCCACATTATGTTCCATTCCATTCCACATTCCACTCCATTCCTTTCCACTTTGCTTTCCATTCCCTTCCACATTCCATTCCATTCCATATCATTCCATTCCACATTCCAATACATTACATTCCACATTCCATACCATTCCATTCCACATTCCATTGCATTCTATTCCACATTACATTAATTCCATTCCACATTCCATTGCGTTACTTTCCACATCCATTCCATTCCATTCCATTCCCTTCCACATTCCATTCCATTCCATTTCATTGCATTCCACAATCCATTACACATTCCATTCCATTCCACATTGCGTTCCATTCCGCTTCGTTCCATTCCACATTCCATTCCATTCCATTCCAATCCGTTCCATTCAACATTCCGTTCCATTCCATTCCACATTCCGTTGCATTCCATTCCACATTCCATTCCATTGCATTCCACGTTCTATTCCATTCCATTCCATTACACTTTCCATTCCATTCTACATTTCAGTGCGTTCCATTCCATTCCTGATTCCATTCCATTCCATTTCATTCCTTTCCACTTTCCATTTCACATTGCATTTCATTCCGCATTCCTTTCCATTCAATTCCACATTTCATTCCATTACGTTACAATCCTTTCCACATTCCATCACACATTTCTTTTCATTCCACTTTCCATTCCATTCCATTCCACATTCCATTCCACTTCATTCCATTCCATTGCACATTCCTTTATACATTGCATTCCATTGCATTCCACTTTCCATGC
Organism: Pongo abelii; assembly: GCF_028885655.2. Lineage (NCBI taxonomy): Eukaryota > Metazoa > Chordata > Mammalia > Primates > Hominidae > Pongo > Pongo abelii. The sequence continues at coordinate 8,735,194 of NC_072000.2, read as the reverse complement.
CATTCCATTCCACGTTCCATTCCATTCCATTACACATTCCATTCCATTGCATTCCACATTACATTCCATTCCGTTCCACATTCCACTACAATCTTTTCCACGTTCCTTTCCATTCCGTTCCACATTCCATTCCATTCCATTCCATTCCACATTCTATTCCATTATATTCCACATTCAACACCATTCCTTTCCACATTCCAATCCTTTCCATTGCACGTTACATTACATTCCATTCCACGTTCCATTCCATTAATTTCCACATTCCTGTCCATTCCATTCCACTTTCAATTCCATTCCATTCCATTCCTTTAAAAATTCCATTCCATTCCATTCCATTCCTTTCCATTCCACATTCCATTCCATTTCACTTCATTCCATTCCACATTTCATTCCATTCCAAATTTCTTTCCATTCATTTCCAAATTCCATTCCATTCCATTCCACATTCCATTCCATTCCTTTCCACATTCCTGTCCATTCCATTCCACATTCCATTCCATTCCACATTCCATTCCATTCCTTTCCACATTCCTGTCCATTCCATTCCACATTCCATTCCATTCCATTCCATTCCATTACTTTCCATATTCCATTCCTTTCCATTCCATTGCATTCCAGATTCCATTACAGATTCCATTCCATTCACATTTCATTCCATTCCACTTCATTCCTTTCTTCATTCCATTCCATTGCATTCCATTTCATTCCACATTCCATTCCATTCCATTCCACATTCCATTCCATTGCATGCCACGTTCCATTCCATTCTACTTTCCATTCCATTCGACATTCCATTCCATTCCATTCTCGATTCCATTCCAATCCATTCCATTTCATTCCACTTTCCATTACACATTGCTTTCCCTTACACATTCCTATCCATTCAATTCCACATTCCATTCCAGTACATTCAACTCCTTTCCACATTCCATTACACATTTCTTTTCATTCCACATTCCATTCCATTACATTCCACATTCCATTCCATTACATTCCACATTCCATTCCATTTCATTGCATTCCATTGCACATTCCTTTATACATTCCATTCCATTCCATTCCACATTCCACACCATTCCATTCCACATTCCATTGCATTCCATTCCACATTCCATTCCATTGCATTCCACATTACATTCCATTCCATTCCACATTCCACTCCATTCCTTACCACGTTCCTTTCCATTCCTTTTCAATTTCCATTCCTTTATATTCCATTCCATATTCCATTCCATTACTTTCCACTTTCCATGCCATTCCATTCCACATTCCATTCCTTTACTTTCCAAATTCCTGTCCATTCCATTCCACATTCCATTTCATTCTATTCCATTCCATTCCTTTCCTCATTCCATTCCATTCAATTCCATTGCATATTCCATTCCATTCCACATTCCATTCCATTCCACTTCATTCCATTGCACATTCCATTCCATTCAATTCCATTCAGCATTCCATTCCACTTCATTCCATTCCACATTCCATTCCATTCCATTCCACATTCCATTCCATTCCTTTCCACATTCCATTCCATTCCATTCCATTCCATTCCATTCCATTCTGCATTCCATTCCAATCCGTAATCCATTCCTTTCCGTTCCATTCAACTTTCCATTCCATTCTTTTCCACGTTCCATTCCAGTCCATTCCATTCCATTCCATTCCATTCCACATTCCATTCCATTTCACATTGCATTCCATTCCACTTCATATTTCATTCCATACCATTCCACATTCCATTCAATTCCATTCCACATTCCATTCCATTCCTTTCCACATTCCATTCTATTCCACATCCCATTCTATTCCATTCCATTACACATTCCATTCCATTCCACATTCCATTATTTTCCATTCCAAATTCTATTTCATTCCATTCCATATTCCATTCCATTCCATTCCACTTTCCATTCCATTCCGTTCCACATTTCGTTCCATTCCATTCAACTTCCCGTTCCATTCCATTCCCCATTCCATTCCGTTACATTTTCCATTCCATTCCAGTCCATTACACATTCGATTCCACATTCGATTCCTCTTTCCATTCCATTTCAAATTTCATTCAATTCCATTGAATTCCACTTTCCATTCAATTCCTTTCCATTCCTCACTCCTTTCTCTTTCATTCCATATTCCAATCAATTCCATTCCATTCCATTCCCCATTTCATTTCATTCCATTTCCCCTTCCATTACATTCCGTTCTACATTCCATTCCATTGCATTGCATTCTATTTCCCTTTTCATTCCCTTGCATTCCATTCCACATTCCATTCCTATTCATTCCACATTCCATTCCACATTCCATTCCAATTTGCATTCCATTCCATTCCATTTTCCATACAATTCCATTCCACTTTCCATTTCATTACATTCCATTCCACATTCCATTCCATGCCATTTAGCTTTCCATTCCATTCCATTCCATTCCACATTCAATTCCATTGCAATTCACTTTCCATTCCATTCAATTCCACATTCCACACTCCATTCCAGGTTCCATTCTACGTTCCACTCCACGTTGCATTCCACGTTCCATTCCATTCCATTCCATGTTGCATTCCGCATTGCATTCCACATTCCATTCCATTCGATTCCACATTTCATTCGATTCCATTGCACATTCCATTCCATTAAATTCCATTTTATTCCATTCCACATTCCATTCCATTCCATATTCCTTTCGATTCCATTCGACATTCCATTCCATTCCATTCCACATTCCATTCCATTCCATTCCTTTCCGCATTCCATTTCATTTCACATTGCATTCCATTCTACTCCACATTTAATTCCATACCATTCCACATTTCATTCAATTCCATTCCACATTCCATTCCATTGCATTCCACTTTCCATTCCATTCCACATTCCATTCCATTCCATTCCATTAAACATTCCATTCCACATTCCATTCCATTTTACTTTGCACTCCATTCCATTGCATTCCACTAAACATTCCATTCCACATTCCATTCCACATTCCATTCCTTTCCAATTTGCAGTCCATTCCATTCCAAATTCTATTCCATTCCATTCCATATTCCACTCCATTCCATTCCGCATTCCATTCCATATTCCACTCCATTCCATTCCACATTCCTCTCCATTCCATTCCACACTCCATTCCATTTCATTCCACATTCCATTCCACGTTCAATTCCACGTTCCAGTCCATTCCATTCCACAATCCATTCCACATTCCATTCCACGTTCCATTCTATTTCATGCCACATTCCATTCCACCTTCCATTCCGTTCCATTCCACATTCCTTTTCACATTCAACTCCATTCCATTCCACAGTCCATTGTATTTCATTCCATTCCATTTCACTTTCCTGTCCATTCCAGTGCACTTTCCCTTCCTTTCCCTTCCAGAATGCGTTCCATTCCATTCCACTTTCGATTACACTTTCCATTCCACGTTCCATTACACTTTCCACTGCACGTTACGTTCCATTACATTCCACGATGCATTCCACCTTCCATTCATCATTCCATTCCATGTTCTTCTCCACCTTCCATTCCATTTTTTTCCACGTTTCATGCAACGTTCCAGTCCACATTCCATTCGATTCCATTAACCATTCCATTCCACATTCCATTCCATGTTCCATTACACAATCCATTCCACGTTCCTTTACTCGTTGCATTCCACCTTCCATACCACGTTCCATTCCATTCCATTCCACATTCCATTCCACATTCCATTGCAATACATTCCACTTTCCATTCCACGTGCCATTCCACGTTCCATTCTACTTTACTTTCCAGTCCATTCCACATTCCATTCCATGTTCCATTGCATAACATTCAACATTCCATTCCACATTCCATGCCATTTCATTCCACATTCCATTCCTCATTCCATTCCATTCGATTCCACATTCCCCTCCATTCCATTCAACATTCCATTCCACATTCCACTCCATTCCATTCCACACTTCTTTCCAAATTCCATTCCACATTCCATTCCACATTCCATTCCACATTCCATTCCTTTCCCTTAGGCATTCCACTCAATTCCATTCCACTCCGCATTCCATTCCATTCCATTCCCCTTTCCATTCCATTTCATTTCAAATTTCATTCCATTCCTCATTCCATTCCGTATCACATTACATTCAATTCCATTCCACACTCCATTCAATTCCATTCCATTCCACGCTGCATTCCACTTTCCATTCCACAATCCATTCCATTCAATTCCACACTCCTTTCCACATTCCATTCCACATTCCATTCCAATCCATTCCACTTTCCATTCCACATTCCATTCCATTCCATTCCATTCCACAATCCACTTCATTCCAGTCCACATTCCATTCCACATTCCATTCAATATTCCATTCCATTCCAATACACCTTCCACTTCATCCCATTCCATTCCACATTCTATTCCATTCCATTTGAAATTCAATTACATTCCATTCAATTCCATTTCACATTCAATTCCATTCCATTCCATTCCTCATTACATTCCATTCCAATCCATTCCACATTCCATTCCGTTCTATTGCAGATTGCATTCCTCAACATTGCATTCCACATTCCATTTCACATTCCATTCCACGTTGCATTCAATTCCATTCCACATTCCATTCCACATTTCATTCCGTTCCTTTCCACATTCCATTCTACATTCCATCCCTTTATATTCCATTCCACATTCCATTCCATTGCATTCTTTTCCATTCCATTCCATTCCATTCCAATTCACATTCCATCCCATTCCAATCCATTCCAATCCATTCCATTCTTTCCATTCCACATTCCAGTCCATTTGATTCCAATCCACATTAGATTCCATTCCATTCCATTCCATTCCATTCCATTCCATTCCACATTCCATTACACATTCCCTTCCATTTCATTCCACCTTCCATTCCTTTCCATTCCATTCCATTCCATTCCACATTCAATTCCATTCCATACCATTCCATTCCACATACCATTCCATTACAACCTACCTTCCATTCCATTCCATTCCATATTCCGTTCCACATTCCCTTCCATTTCATTCCACCCTCCATTCCTTTCCATTCCATTCCATTCCACATTCCATTACACATTCCCTTCCCTTCCACTTCACATTCGTTTCCTTTCCATTCCATTGCAGTCGAATTTCCTTTCCATTTCATTCCATTCTGCAATCACTTCCACTCCATTCCACTTTCCATTCGATTCCATTCCACTTTCCATTCGACATTCCTTTCCATTCCTTTCCACAATCCGTTCCATTCCATTGCAACTTCCATTGAATTCCATTTCACATTCCATTCCATTGCATTTCACCTTCCATTTCATTCCATTCTAGTCTATTCCACATTCCATTCCATTTCATTCCACATTCCATTACATTACATTCCTCCTGCAATTCCATTCCATTCCATTCCATTCCATATTGAATTCCATTCCATTCCACCTTGTATTCCATTCCATTCCATTCCATTCCATTGCATTCCACATTCCATTCCCTTCGATTCCATTCAACCTTCCATTCCATTCCAATCAAAATTGAATTTCATTCCATTCCATGTTCCATTCCACGTTCCATTCAACTTTCTATTCCATGTTTTATTCCACTTTCCACTACACGTTATATTCCATTCCATTCAATGTTCCATACCACATTCCATTCCATGTACCATTCCAGTTTTCATTCCACGTTCCATTGCATATTGCATTCCACATTTCATTCCACATTCCCTTCCATTGCATTCCACATTCCATTCCATTCCATTCCACTTTCCATTCCACGTTGCTTTCCACGTTCCGTTTGATGTTCCATTCCACGTTCTTTTCCATTCAATTCCACATTCCATTCCACATTGCATTCCTTTGTATTCCACATTGCATTCCACATTCCATTCCTTTCCATTCCACATTACATTCCACATTCCATTACAGATTCTATTCCACTTTCCATTCCAGATTTCAGTCCACATTCCATTTCATTTCATTCCACATTCTGTTGCATTACATTCCAAATTCCATTCCAAATTCCATTCAATTCCATTCCACATTCCATTCCATTCCATTCCACATTCCATTCCACATTCCATTCTACTTTCCATTCCATGTTGCATTCTTTTTCATTCCATGTTCCATTCCACATTCCATTCCATTCCATTCCAATTTCCATTCCACATTCCATTGCACAATCCTTTCCACATTACATTCCGTTGCATTCCTCATTCCTTTCAACATTCCATTCCATTCCTTTCCACATTAAATTCCATTACACTCCACATTTCATTCCACATTTCCTTGCGTTCCATTCTACATTCTATTCCAAGTTCCATTCCATTCAATTCCATGTTCCATTCCACGGTTCATTCCACATTCCATTCCACAATCCATTCCGTTCCATTCCACAATCAATTCCACATTCCATTCCACATTCCAATCCATTGTATTCCACTTTCCGTTGCACATTGCATTCCATTCCATTTCACCTTCCATTCTCATTCCATTGAATTACAGTCCACAATCCATTCCTCATTCCATTACATTCCATTCTACATTTCATGCCTCTTTCCATTCCATTGCATTCCACATTGCATTCAACATTCCATTCCACTTTCCATTCCATGTTGCATTCCACGCTCCATTCCACGTTCCATTGCATTCTATTCCATGTTCCATTCCACTCCATTCCATGTTTCATTTCTTTCCATTCCGCATTACATTCCACATTCCATTTCACAATCCTTTCCACATTCTATTTCACTTTGCGTTCCATTCCATTCCATTTCATTCCACATTCCATTCCATTCCATTCCATTGCAAAATCCTTTCCACATTCCACTCCAGGTTCCATTCTACTGCATTCCACATTCCAATCCATTTCATTCCTCATTCCATTCCATTAAATTCCACATTCCATTCCATTCCATTTCGTTTCACATTCCATTCCATTCCATTCAATCCCACAATCCATTCCATTGCATTCCGAATTCAATTCCATTCCATTCCATTCCACATTCCACTCCAAATCCATTCCACATTCCTTTCCATTACATTCCACATTCCATTCCGTTGCAATCCACATTCCATTCCACGTTGCATTCCATGTTCCATTCCACGTCCCATTTCACATTCAATTCCTTTCCATTCCACATTCCATTCCATTGAATTCCACATGCCATTCCATTCTATTCCACATTCCATTCCACGTTCCATTCCATTAAATTTCACGTTCCATTCCACGTTCCATTCCACATTCCATTCCACTTCCCAATGCATTCCATTCCACATTCCATTCCATTCAATTTCACTTTCCATTCCGTATTCCAATACACATTCCATTCCACATTCCATTTCACGTTGCATTCCACTATCCATTCCACATTCAATTCCACGATACATTTCAGGTTCCATTCCACATTCTATTCCATTCCATTCCATTCAACTCCAAATTCCCTTCCACTTTCCTTTCCACGTTCCATCCTACGTTCCCTTCCACACTCCATTCCACTCCAATCCACGTTCAATTCCATGTTCCATTCCATTCGATTCAACTTTCCATTCCGTATTCCATTGCACATCCCATTCCACATTAAATTCCATGTTCCATTCCACGATCCATTCCATGTTCCATTCCACATTCCCTTCCATTCCATTCAACTTTCCATTCCACATTCCATTCCACATCCATTAGAAATTACATTCCGTTCCATTCCGTATAGCATTCCACATTAATTTCCAGATTTCATTCTGCATTCCATTCTCATTCCATTGCATTTCATTCCACATTGCATTCCACATTCGATTGCATTCCAATTCACAATCCATTCCACATTCCATTCCATTCCACATTCCATTCCTCATTCCATTCCATATTCCATTCCATTCCTTTGCAAAATCCATTCCATTCCATTTCATTTCACCTTCCATTCCACTTTCCATTAAATTCTTTTCCACATTCCATTCCACATTCCAGTCCATTCCATTACACATTCCATTCCATTACAATCCAAATTTCATTCCACAAATCCTTCCATTCCATTCCACTTTCCATTCCACATTCCATTCCTTTCCATTCCACGTTCCATTCCATTGCATTCAATTCCATTCCACTTTCCATTCCACATTCCATTCCATTCCATTCCATGTTCAATTGCATGTTCCATTCCACATTCCATTCCATTCTACTCCACGTTCCAATTCACACTCAATTCCACATTCCATTCCACATTCCATTCTGTTCCATTGCAGATTCCGTTCCACATTCCATGCCACGTTCTATTCCACATTCCTTTCCATTTTCCTTTCCATGTTCCATTCCACATTCCATTCCATTCCATTCCACTTTCCATTCCATTCCATTCCACATTCCTTTCTTTTCAATTTCTTCTTTCTTTCCATCCCATTGCATTCCACTTTCCATTCCATTTCATTCCAAATCCTTTCCATTCCATTCCATTCCATTCCACATTCCATTCCATTCCATTCCATATTCCATTCCATGTTCTATTCCACGTTCCTTTCCATTTCATTCCGCATTCCATTCCATTCCATTTCACATGCCATTACGTTCGATTACACATTCCTTCCCACATTCCTTTCCACATTCCATTACACATTCCATTCCATTCCATTTCACGTTCCATTCCACATTCCGTTCCATTCCACATTCGTTTACACATTCCATCCCACATTACATTCTTTTCCACTCTACATTCCATTCCACATTCCATTCCACTTTCTGTTCCATTCCACTCCACATTCCATTCCATTCCATTCCACGCTCCATTCCACAATCCACTCCGTTCCTTTGCACATTCCATTCCGCATTCCATTCCACATTCCATTTCGTTCCATTACTCTTTCCATTGCATTTCATTCCGCATTCCTTTCCACATTCTTCTCCATTACCTTCCACGTTCCATTCCATTCCATTCCACATTTCATTCCACATTATATTCCACATTACATTCCACCTTCATTTCCATTGCATTTCACGTTCCTTTCCACATTCCATTGCTTTCCATTTCACATTCCATACCGTATTCCATTCGATTTCATTGCACATTCCATTCTACATTCCATTCCATTCCATTCCTCATTCCTTTCCATTGCATGCCACGTTCCATTCCACTTTCCATTTCATTCCATACGACTTACATTTCCACATTCCGTTCCACAGTCCATTCCACATTCCTTTCCATTACATTCCACATTCCATTCCATTACACATTCCATTCCACATTCCATTCTATAACATTCCACATAGCATTCCACATTCGATTCCATTGCATTCCACATTTCATTCCACATTCCATTCCATTTCATTCCACACTCTGTTCCACATTCCATTCCATTCCCATCCAAATTCCACTCCACATTCCATTCCATTCCATTCCATTTCATTCCACATTTCTTTCCATTTCATTCCACATTCGAAACAATTTCATTCCATCTTTCTTTCCATTTCATTCCACATTCCATTCCATTCCATTCCACGTTCCATTTCTTTCCATTCCACAATCCATTCCATTCCATTCCACATTCCATTCCACATTCCATAACACAAACCATTCCATTTCATTCCACATTCCATTGCATTCCATTCTACTTTCCATTCCATTCCTTTCCACAGTCCATTCTTTCCACATTCCATTCCACATTCCATTCCATGTTGCATTCCATCCCATTCCACGTTCCATTCCACGTTCCATTCCGTCATCCACTCCATTACATTCCACGTTCCATTCCACATTCTTTTGCCTTCCATTTCAAGTTCCCTTCCACATTCCTTTCCACATTCCATTCGATTTTCCATTGCATTCCATTGCACATTCCATTCAACACTCCACTTGGCATTCCATTCCACATTCCATTCCACATTTCATTCCACAGCCCATTCCATTCCATTCCACATTCTATTCCACATTCCATTCCACATTCCATTCCACATTCCATTCCATTTCATTCCACATTCCATTCCACATTCCATTACACGTTCCATTCCACTTTCCATTCCACGTTCCATTCCACTTTCCATTCCACGTTCCTTTCCACCTTCCTTTCCGTTCCATTCCTCATTTCAGTCCACTTTCCTTTCCATTACATTCCACTTTCCTTTCCACATTCCATTCCACATTCCATTCCACATTGCATTCCGTTCCATTCCACATTACTTTCCACATTCCATTCCTTTACATTCCACATTCCCTTGTACATTCCATTCAACATTCCATTCCACATTCCGTTCCATTTGATTCCACATTCCATTCCACATTGCCCTCCATTCAGTTCCACATTCCATTAAGCTTTCCTTTCCACTTTCCATTCCATTCCATTCCACATTCCATTACACGTTGCGTTCTATTCTATATCACGTTCCATTCCATGATTCACTCCACATTCCATTCCACATTCCATTTCACATTCCATTCCTCATTCCATTTGATATTCCATTCCATTCCATTTCACATTCCATTACACATTCCATTCCATTCCATTCCACATTCCATTCCACATTGCATGCCAGATTCCATTCGATTCCATTCCACATTCTTTTCCACATTCCATTCCATTGCTTTCCGCATCCCATTCCATTCCATTGCACATTCCATTTCACATTCCATTCCACATTGCACCCCATTCAATAACATTCCATATTCCATTCCATTGCATTCTACATTCCATTCCATTGCATTCCACATTCCATTCCACGTTCCATTCCACGTTGCATTCCATGTTCCATTCCATGACCCATTTCATGTTCCATTCCTTTCCATTCCACATTCCATTCCATTCAATTCCACATTCCATTCCTCGTTCCATTCCATTTCATTCCACTTTCCATTCCACGTTGCTTTCCACATTCCATTCTACATTGAATTCCAAGTTCCATCCCATTCCATTCCAAATTCGAATCCATTCCATTTCACATTCTATTCCATGTTCCATTCCACATTCTATTCCACATTCCAATCCAATTTCCATTCCATTCTTTCATGTTCCATTCCACTTTCCATTCCATTAAATTCCACGTTCCATTCCATATTCCATTGCCCATTCCATTCCACATTCCATTCTTGTTTCCGTTCCAGTTTCAACTCCATGTTCCATTCCATATTCCATTCCTTTATATTCCACGTTCCATTTCACATTCCATTCCATTCCATTCCACTTTCCTTTCCAGATTCCATTTCACATTCCATTCCATTACATTCTGCATTCCATTTCACATTCCATTGCATTCCACTCCACGTTCCAATCAACATTCCATTCCATTCAATTTCACCTTCCATTCTATATTCCATTCCGCATTCCATTCCACAATCCATTTCATGTTCCATTCCATGATCCATTCCTCATTCAATTCCATGAGGCATTGCACGTTCCATTCCACTTTCCATTCCATTCCATGCCATAGCACTCCACAAACCCTTCCACCTTCCATTCAACATTGCATTCCACGTTCCATTCCACACTCCCTTCCACGTTCCATTCTACGTTCCATTGTACATTCCATTCTAGTCCTTTCCACGTTCATTTCCAGGTTCCATTCCATTCCAATCAACTTTCCATTCCATATCCCATTGAACATCCCTTTCCACGTTCCATTGCATGTCCCATTCCACGTTCCATTCCACATTCCATTCCATTCCATTCCAATTTGCCTTCCACATTACATTCCACATTACATTCCACATTATATTCCGTTCCATTCCACATTACATTTCACATTCCATTCCACATTCCATTCCACGTTTCATTCCATTCTGTTCCACGTTCCATTCCACATTCCATTCTCATTGCATTGCATTTCATTCCATATTTCATTCCACATTCCTTTGCATTCCAATTCAAAATCCATTCCACATTCCATTCCATTACATTGAATTCCACTTTCCATTCCACATTCCATTCCACATTCCATTATGCAATACATTCCAAATTGCATTCCACATTCAATTCCACATTCCTTTCTCATTGCATTGCATTGCATTTCTTTCCACTTTCCTTTCCACATTTCATTGCATTCCAATTCACATGCCTTTTCACATTACAATCCACTCAATTCCAATCTATTCCACATTCCATTCCACATTCCATTCCACATTCCATTCTGCAGTCCATTCCAATCCATTCCAATCAACATTCCATTCCACTCAACATTCCGTTCCACATTTCATTTCGTTCCATTCCACATTCCTTTCCACATTCCATTCCATTCCATTCCACATTCCATTCCCTTCCATTCCATTCCACCTTCCATTCCACTTTCCATTAAATTGTACTCCACTTCCCATTCCACATTCCAGTCCACTCCAATCCACATTTCTTTCCACAGTTCATTCCATTCCATTCCACATTCCATTACACATTCCATTCCACATTCCATTCCATTCCATTCTGCATTCCATTCCATTCCATTCCACGTTCCAGTCCACACTGAATTCCATATTCAATTCCACATTCCATTCCGTTCCTTTGCACTTTCCATTCCACATCCCATGCCACGTTGAATTCCACATTCCTTTCCAAGTTCCATTCCATGTTCCATTCTACGTTTCATTCCATTCCATTTCACGTTCCATTCCACATTCTATTCCACAATCCATTCCACATTCCATTCCACGTTCCATTCCACATTCCATTCAATGTTCCAGTCCACGTTCCATTCCATTCCACTCCACGTTCCATTTCACGTCCCATTAAATTCAAGTCCACGTTCCAGTTCACATTCCATTCCATTCCATTCCACATTCCTTTTCACTTTCCATTGCACATTCCATTCCACATTCCATTTAAGTCCATTTCACATTCCATTTCCCATTCCATTCCACATTCCATTCCATTCCATTGCAAATTTCATTCCATTCCACGTTCCCTTCCACATTCCGTTCCACTCCCCACTCCACTTTCCTTTCCATTCCATTCCACTTTCCATTAAACATTCCATTCCTTTCCATTCCACTTTCCATTCCACATTCCATTCTACATTCCATTCAACTTTCCATTCCATTCCATTCCACATTCCATTGTACAATCCATTGCATTCCACTCCACATTCCATTCCACTCTGTATTCCATTCCACATTCCATTACATTGCATTCCACATTCCATTGCACATTCCATTCCACATTCTATTCCGTTCCTTTACACATTCAATTCCACGTTACATTCCATTCCATTCCGCATTCCAATCCACATTCCATTCCCCATTCCATGCCGTTCCTTTGTGCATTCCATTGCACATTTCATTCTACAATCCATTCCACATTCCATTCCACATTCCAACCAAATTCCATTCCTTTCCACATTCCATTCCACAATCCAAGTACATTCCATTCCATTCCATTCCTCATTCCTTTCCACATTCCATTCAATTCGATTCCGTAATCCATTCCATATTGCATTCCATTGCATTTCACACACCATTCCACGTTCCATTCCTCGTTCCACTCCACTTTCCTTTCCTCGTTCCATTCCATTCCATTCCACTTTCCATTCCACATTCCATTGCACATTCCATTTCACATTCCATTCCATTCCATTCCACATTCCATTCCATTACTTTCCACATTCCATTCCTGATTGCATTCCATTCCATTCTATTCCACATTCCATTCCACATTCCTTTCCACCTTCCATTCCTCATTCCATTCCATTCCTCATTCCATTCCGCAATCCATTCCACATTCCATTTCATGTCCCATCCCATTCCACATTCCATTCCATTCCTTTCCACATACCTCTCCATTCAGATTCCCATTTAATTCCTCTTCATTGCATTCCACATTCCAACCCATTCCATTCAGATTCACATTTAATTCCTCTTCATTGCATTCCACATTCCAATCCCTTCCATTCCGCATACATTTCCATTCCATTCCATTTTATTCCACATTCCATTCCATTCCATTCTCTTCCACATTCCATTCCATTCCATTCTATTCCACATTCCATTCCATATCATTCCACATTCCATTCAATTACATTCCAGATTCCATTCCACATTCCTTTCCAGATTCTATTCCACATTCCATTCCCTTCCATTCCACATTCCATCCCATTCCATTCCACGTTCCATTCCATTCCATTGCACTTTCCATTCCATACTCCCTTCCACATTGAATTCCAAGTTCCAATCTACGTTCCATTCCGTGTTACATTGCGCGTACTATTCCCTAACATTCCAAGTTCCATGACACATTCCACGCCAATCCATTCCGCGTCACATTGCACATTGCATTCCACATTAAATTCCATTACGTTACATTCTATTCCACTTTACATTCCACATTCCATTCCACCTTCCATTCCACTATCCATTCCATTCCATTCCACATTCCATGACACATTTCATTCCATTCCATTCCACATTCCATTCGACATTCCATTTCATATTCCATTCCACATTCCATTGCATATTCCAATCCATTCCATTCCACATTCCATTCCATTGAATTTGACGTTCCATTCCACGATCCATTCCACATTCCATTCCATTCAATTCCACATTTCTTTGCAAATTCCATTCCATTCCATTCAACTTTCCATTCCACATTCCATTCCATTGCTTTCCACATTCCAATCCTTTCCACATTTCATTACACATTACATTCCACCTTCCATTCCATTCCATTTTACGTTCGATTCCACATTGCATTCCACTTTCCATTCCGTTCCTTTCCACATTCCATTCCACACTCTACTCCACATGCCTTTCCACATTCCATTCCGTTCCACTCCACGTTTCATTACACTTTCCCTGCTACATTTCATTCCACATTGCAGTCCATTCCATTCCACATTCCATTCCACATTACCTTCCACATTCCATTCCAGGTTCCATTCCATTCCACATTCCATTCCATTGTATTCCACATTCCGTTCCATTGCATTACACATTCTAATCCACATTTCATTCCATTCAATTTCACATTCCATTCCGTTACATTCCACATTCCTTTCCACATTCCATTAAATATTCCATTCCACTTTCCGTTCCATAAACCATTCCACATTCCTTTGCATTCCATTCCTCATTCCATTCCATTCCATTCCACATTCCATTCCATTTAATTTCACATTCCATTCTGTTCCATTCCACTTTCCTTTCCACTTTCCATTCCACATTTCATTGCACATTCCGTTCCACACTCCATTCCAAATTCCGTTCCACGTTCCATTTCACATTCCATTCTGTTCCATTTCACATTCCATTACACATTCCACTCTACATTCCATTCCATTCCATCCCACATTCCATTGGATTCCATTACACATTCCTTTCCACTTTCCATTCCCTTACATTCCACATTCCATTCCATTCCATTCCATTCCATGTTCACTTCCACATTCCTTTCTACTTTACATTCCACATTCAATTCCTTTCCATTCCACATTCCATTCCACATTCCATTCCACATTCCATTCGACATTCCATTCCACATTCCATTCCACATTCCATTCCATTAAACATTCCATTCCATTACATTCCACATTACCTTCCACATTCCATTAAACGTTACATTCCACGTTCCATTCATCGTTCCATTCCGTTCCATTCCACGTTCCATTCCACATTCCTTTCCATTCCATTCCATTTTCTATTGCACTTTCCATTCTGCATTCTTTTCCACATTACATTCCTTTCCATTCCACATTCCATTCCATATTCCATTCTTCATTCCATTTTTCATTCCATTCCACATTCGATTCCACATTCCATTCCACCTTCCAATCCACATTCCATTTCACATTTCACTCTATTCCATTTCACATTCCATTCTTTTCAATTTCACATTCCATTCCACATTGCATGCCACATTCTATTCCATTCCATTCCACATTCCATTTAACTTTGCATTCCACAATTCATTCCATTCCATTCCACATTCCTTTCCAAATTCCATTCCATTTCCTTACGCATTTCATTCCACCTTCCATTCCATTCCACATTCCATTCCACATATCGGTCCACATTCCAATCCATGTTCCATTCGATGTTCCATTCCATGTTCCATTCCATTCCATTCAACGTTCCATTTCATTCCATTCCACTTTCCATTCCAGATTCCATTCCACTTTCCAAGTCACATTCCATTCCACTTTCCATTTCACTTTCCAATCCATTCCATTCCATTCTAGTCCATTCCATTCCATTACACATTCCATTCCAATCCTCATTCCCTTCCATTACATTCCACTTTGCATTCCGTTTCACATTCCATTCCATTCCATTCCACATTCCCTTCCATTCTATTCCACATTCCAGTCCATATTCCATTCCACATTCCATTCCATTCCATTCAATTCCACCATTCATTACATTCCATTCCACATTGCATTCCATTGCATTCCACATTCCATTCTACTTTCCATTCCACATTCCATTCCACGTTCCATTGCACATTACATTCTATTCCATTCCACATTCCATTACATACCATTCCACATTCCATTGCATTCAATTTCACTTTCCATTCCATTACATTCCATTCCACATTCCATTCCATTCCATTTCGCATTCCATTCCACTCCATTCCATTCTATTCCACCTTCCATTCCATTCCATTATATTCCACTTTACATTCTATTCAATTCCACATTCCTTTCCATTCAATTTCTCATTCCATTCCATTACATTGCATTCCACATTCCATTCCATTTCATTCCGCATTCCATTCCACTCCATTCCATTCTATTCCACCTTCCTTTCCATTCCATTATAATCCACTTTACATTCTATTCAATTCCACATTCCTTTCCATTCAATTTCACATTCCATTCCATTACAATGCATTCCAAATTCCATTCCATTTCATTCCGCATTCCATTCCACTCCTTTCCATTCTATTCCACATTACATTCCATTCCATTATATTTCACAGTCCATTGCATTCCACTCCATCTTCCATTCCACGTTCCATTCCATTCCATTATATTTCACATTCCATTGCATTCCACTCCATCATCCATTCCACATTCCATTCCAGATTCCAGTCCACATTCCAGTCCTTTACATTCCACATTCCATTCCACAATCCATTCCATTCCATTCAACACTCCATTCCATTCCAATGCATTCCTGTCTGCACTCCATTCCATTCCATTCCTTTCCACATTCCATTCTGTTCCATTGCATTCCTGTCTGCATTCCACTTTATTCCATTCAATTCCACATACCATTCCATTCCATTCCCCATTTCATTCCATTCCAATCCACATTCAGTTCCACTCCATTCCATGTTCCATTCCACGTTCCATTCCACGTTCTATTCCATGATCCATTCCAAGTTGCTTTCCACGTTCTATTCCACTTTTCTTTCCACATTCCATTCCACGTTCCATCCCATTTCATTCCACATACAATTCCAGTTATCATTCCATTCCATTCCACATTTCACTCCATTCCATTCCCTTCAAAATTCTATTCCGCATTCCATTCCATTCCTTTCCAGATTCCATTCCAAAATCCACTCCATTACATCCCACATTCCACTACACATTCCATTCCATTCCATTCTACATTCCATTGAACATTCCATTTCATTCCATTCTATTCCTCATTCGTTTCCATTCCATAACACATTCCATTCCACTTTCCATTCCATTCCATTCCACATTCCATTCCATTCCATTCAATTCTATATTACTTTCCATTCCATTCCACTTTCCTTTCCATTACATTCCATCCCATTCCATTCCACTTTCCTTTCCATTCCATTCCATCCCATTCCATACCATTCCAGATTCCATTACATTCCATTACATTCCATTGCATTCCACATTCCATTGCATTTCAATCCACATTCCATTCCATTCTTTTCCATTCCACTTTCCATTCCACATTCCATTGAACTTTCCATTCCACATTCCATTCCATTCCATTCCACATTCCATTACCGGTTACATTACATTCTATTTCACATTTCATTCCACTTTCCATTTCACATTCCATTCAACATTTCATCCCATTCCTTTTGAACTTCCATTTCACAATCCACTCTATCCCATTCCACATTTCATTCCTTTCAATTACATTCCATTCCACATTCCATTCCATTCAATTCCATTCCACTTTCCATTTCACAATCGATTTCACTCCATTCCACATTCCATTCCACTCCATTCCATTCCAGTCCACATTCCGTTCCATTCCATTCGATTCCATATTCCATTCCATTCCATTTCACATTCCATTGCGTTCCACATTCAATTCCATTCCATTCCTCATTCAATTCCAATCCATTCCTTTCCACGTTCCATTCCATGTTCCTTTGCACTTTACATTCCACATCCCATTCCATGTTCCACACCATGTTCCATTCTATTCCATTCCAAATTCCATTCCATTCCTTTCCACATTCCATTCCACATTCCATTCCATGTTCCATTCCATTCAATTCCATATTCCATTCCATTCCTTTCCACATTAAATTCCATATTCCATTCCTTTCCATTACACATTCTATTAAACATTCCATTGCATTTCATGCTACATTCCGTTCCAATTTACATTCCATTCCATTCCATTCCTCATTCTATTCTATTCCATTCCACATTCCATTCTACAATCCATTGCATTCCATTCCATTCCTACTTCTATTCCATTCCCTTCCACATTCCATTTCACCTTCCGTTCCATTCCATCTTCCGTTCCATTCCATTCAAGTCCACCTTCCATTCCATTCCATTTCATTCCACATTCATCTTCAACATTCCATTCCATTCCATTGCACATTCCATTCCACATTCCATTCCATTTCATTCTGCATTCAATTCCACATTCCATTCCATTTTATTCCACGTTCCATTCCACTTTCCATTCCACTTTCCATTCCACATTCTATCTCATTCCATTCCACATTCCACTCCACATTCCATTCATTCCTATTCCACATTTCATTCCTTTCCATTCTGTTCCATTCCACATTTCATTCCATTCCATTCCATTCCACAATCCATTTCACAATTGATTATATTCCATTACACATTACATTCCTTTCCATTGCAGTCCAAATTCCATTCCATTCCATTCCATTCCATTCCACACTCGATTCCATTCCATTCTGTTCCATTCCATTCAACATTCCAGCCCATTCCTTTCCACAGTCTATTCCATTACATTCCACATTCCATTCCATTCATTTCCACATTCCATTCCATTCCATTCAACACTCCAGTCCTTTCCATTTCACATTCCATTCCTTTCCATTCCACATTCCACAATCCATTCCATTCCACATTCCATTCCACATTCCATTAAACATTCCATCCCTCTTTCCATTCAATGTTGCATTCCACATTCCATTCCACGTTCCATTCCACATTCCATTACATTCAAGTCCACATTCCATTACATTCCCTTCCACATTCCATTGCATTCCTTTTCATTCAACTTCCATTCCATTCCATTCCATTCCACGTTCCATTCCTTTCCATTCCACGTTCCATTCCATTCCACTTTTCATACCATTCCATTCCACTTTCCATTCCACATTCCACTCCATTCCATTCAATTCCTTTCCATTCCAAATTCTGTTCCATTCCATTCCATTGTATATTTAATTCCCTTTCATTCCATTTCATTCCACATTCCATTCAACATTCCATTCCATATCACTCCACATTCCATTCCATTACATTACATATTCCGTTCCATTCCCCTCCACTTTCCATTCCATTCCACATTCCTTTGCACATTCCACTCCATTCCATTCCAGATTCCATTCCTCATTCCATTCCTTTCCATTTCACATTGTATTCTCTTCCATTACACATTCCTTTCCATTTCACATTGTATTCTCTTCCATTCCACATTCCTTTCCATTTCATTCGACTTTCCTTTCCAAATTCCATTCCATTCTATCGCACATTCCATTCCACATTCCTTTCCATTCGATTCCACAATTCATTTCATTCCATTCCACATTCAATTCCATTCCACATTCCTTTCCGCATTCCATTCAAATCCATTCCTCATTCCATTCCATTCCATTACACATTCCATTCCTCATTCCAGTCCATTCCATTCCACATTCCATTCCACATTCCATTCCATTCCATTCGACATTCCATTCCACATTCAATTATATTCCTTTGCAGATTCCATTCAAAATTCCATTCTATATTCTGTGTGAAATGGAATGGAATGGAAAGTGCAAAGGAATGTGGAAAGGAATAGAATTGAATGTGGAGTTTAACGGAACGTGGAATGGAGTGGAAAGGAGCGTGGAATGGATTGTGGAATGGAATAGAATGTGGAATGGAGTGGAATGAAATTTGGAACGGAATGTGGAATGGAATGGAATGGAATATGGAAGGGAATGGAATGCAATGTGGAATGGAATTGAACGTGGAATGCAATGGAAAGGAATGGAATGGAAAGTTTATTGGAATGGAATGGAATGTGGAATGGAATGGAATGGAAGGTGAAATGAAATGTGGAATGGAACGTGGAATGGAATGGAATGGATTGGAATGTGGAATGGATTGTGGAATGGGACGTGGAATGGAATGGAACGGAATCCAAAGGAATGTGGAAAGGAGGGGAAAGAAATGGAATGGAATGGGAAATGGAGTGGAATAGAATGGAATGTGGAATGCAAAGGACTGGAATGGAGTGTTTAATGGAATGGAATGGAAGGTGGATTGGAATGGAATGGAAAGTTTATTGGAATGGAATGGAATGTGGAACGGAAAGGAAAGGAATGTGAAATGGAATGTGAAAAGGAACGTGGAATGGAATACAATGGAATGGAATGTGGAATGGAATGCAATGGAAAGTGAAATGGAATGTGCAATAGAAAGTGGAATGGAATGGAATGGAATGGAATGTGGAATGAATTATGGAATAGGACGTGGAATGGAAAAGAATGGAATGGATTGGAATGTGGAATGGAATGGAATGGAATGTGGAATGGAATGTGGAATGGAATGAGGAATGGCACGTGTAATGGAATGAAATAGATCACAGAATGCAACTTGCAATGGAAGGTGGAGTGGAACGTGGAATAGAACTTGGAATCGAATGGAGTGGAATGGGGAATGGATTGGAAACTGGAATATAATTGAACGTGGAATATAATGGAATGTAACATGGGATGGAATGCAATGGAAGGTGGAATGGAGTGGAATGTAAAGTCGAATGAAATAGTACTCGAAATGGTGTGGAATGGAATGTGGAATGGAATGTGGAATGGGATGGAAGGGAATGTGGAAAGGAATGGATTGGAATGTGGAATGGAATGGATTGGAATGTGGAAAGGAATGAGGAATAGAACGTGGAATGGAATGGAATGGAACGTGGAATGAAACATGGAATGAAAAGTGAATGGAAGGTGGAATGGAACGGAACGTGAAATGAAATGGAATGGAAAGAGGAATGCGTTATGGATTGCAATGGAAGGGAATGTTGAATGGAATGGAATGGAATAGAAAGGAATGTGGAAAGGAATGTGTAATGGAACGTGCAATAGAATGGAATGAAATGTGGAACAGAAAGTGGAATGGAAGGGAAAGGAATGTGGAATGGAATGGAATGGAATGCAATCTGGAACAGAATGGAATGGCATGGAATCTGGAATGGAATAGAATGAAATGGAATGGAATGTGCAATGCAATGCAATGGAATGTGGAATGGAACGGTATGGAAGGTGTAATGGCATATGGAATGGAATGGGATGAAATGTTGAATGAAATGGAATGGAATGGAATGTGAAATGGATTGCAATGCAGTGTGGAATATCATGGAATGGGATGTGGAATGGATTGGAATGAAATGGAAAGAAATGTGGAGTGGAATAGAGTGATGAATGGATTTGAATGTGGAATGGATAGGAATGGAACTTGGAGTGTAATGGAATGGAATGTGGAATGGAATGGAACGTAATGAGGAAGGGATCATGGAATGTAATGGATTGGAACGTGGTATGTAACGTGGAATGGAAAGCGGAATGGAAGGTGGAGTGGAATGTGGTGTGGAATGGGAGGTGGAATGGAAAGGAATGGATTGTGGAATGGAAAGTGGAAGGGAATGTAATGGAACGCTTAATGGAACGTGGAATGGAACATGGAATGCAACGAGGAGTGGAACGTGGAATAGAAAGAGTAATGGAACGTGGAATGGAAAGTGGAATGGAAGGGAATGGAATCTGGAATGGAATGGAATGGAATGAGGACTGGAATGTGGAATGGAATGGAATGTGGTATCGAAGGGAATGGAATGTGGTATGGCAGGGAATGGAATGTGGAATGGAATGGAATAGAATGTGGAATTGAATGTGGAAAGGACTGAGGAATGGAATGTGGAAAAGAAAGTTGAATGAAACGTGGAAAGGAACGTGGAATGGAATGTGGAATGGAACGTGGAATGGAACGTGAAATGGAACGTGGAATGGAATGTGGAATGGAATGGAATGGAATTCGGAATGGAATGGAACGGAGTGGAATGTGGAATGGAATGTGGAAAGGAAGGGAATGGAATGTGGAATGGAATGGAATGGAATGTGGAATGCAATGTAGTATGAATGGAATGGAATGTGAAATGGAAGGGAAAGGAAAGTGGAATGGAATGGAAGAGAATGTGGAATGGAATGGAAGAGAATGTGGAATGGAATGGAACGGAATTTGGAATGGAATAGAATGCAGTGTGGGATGGAATGGAATGGAATGTGGAATGGAATGCAAAGGAATGTGGAATGTAATGGAATTGAATGTGGAATGGAATGGAATGTGAAATGGAATGCAGAATGGATTGGAATGGAAGGTGGAATAGAATGGAAGGGAATAAAATGTGGAATGGAATGGAACGAAATCTGTAATGGAAAGTGGAATGCAATGGAATGCAATGGAATGGAATGTGGAGTGGCATGACATGCAATGTGGTATGGAACGTGGAACGGAACGTTGAATGGAATGTGGAATGGAATGAAATGAAATGTGGAATGGATGGGAATACAATGGAATGGAATGGTATGTGAAATGGAATGGAATGCAATGTGGATTGGAATGGAATGGAATGTGGAATGGAATGCAATGAAATGTGGAATGGAATGTGGAATGGAATGTGGAATGGAATGGAATGGAAGGTAAAGTGGAATTGAATGGAATCCAAAGGAATGTGGAATGGAATGGGGAATGGAATTGAATGTGGAATGGAATATAATGTAGAATGGAAAGTAATGGAATCTGCAAAGGAATGGAATGGAATGTGGAATGGAATGGAATGGAATGGAATGTGGAATGGAATGGAATCGAATGGAATTTGTAATGGAATGGAACGGAATGGAATGTGGAATGGAATGGAATGGAATGTGGAATGCAAAGGAATGGAAGGTGGAATGGAATGGAATGGAATGTGGAATGGAATGTGGAATGGAACATGGAATGTAATGTGGAACGGAATGTGGAACGTAATGTGGAATGGAACTGTATGGAAAGTGAAATGGAATGGAAGGTAAAGAAGAATGGAACGTCATGGAATTGAATGCAAAGTGGAATGGAATGTAATGGAATGAAATTGAATGGACTGGAAGGTGGAATGTAATGAGGAATGGAACGTGGAAAGGAATGGAATGGACTGTGGAACGGAATGGAAAGGAATGGAATGGAAGGCGGAATGGTATGTGGAAAGGAATGTGGAATGGAATGGAAGGAAATGAGGAATGGAATGTGGAATGGAATGTGGAATGGAATGGAATATGGAATGGAATTGAATGCAATGTGGAATGAAATGTGGAATGGAATGTGGAATGGATAGGAATGCAATGTGGAAAGGAATGTGGAAAGCAAAGTGGAATGTAATGTGGAATGGAATGTAGAAAGGAATGTGGAATGGACTCTGGAAAGGAATGTGGAATGCAATATGGAATGGAATAGAATGTGGAATGGAATTGAATGGAATGTGGAATGAAATGTGGAATGGAATGTGGAATGGAATGGAATGCGTAATGGAATGCAATGTAATGGAATGTGGAATGGAATGGAATGGAATTTGGAATGGTAAGTGGAATTGAACGTGGAATGGAATGGAATGTTGAAGGTGATGGAATGGAATGTGTAATGGAAAGTGGAATGGAAAGGAAAGGAATACAGAATGGAATGTGGAATGGAATGGAATGGAAAGTTGAATGGAATGTGGAATGGAATGGAATGGAACGTGGAGTGGAATGGAATGGAATGGAACGTGGAATGGAATGGAATGGAACATGGAATGGAATGGAATGGAACGGGGAATTGAAGGGAATGCAACTTGGAATGGAATGGAACGGAACGTGGAATGCAATGGAATGGAATGTGGAATGTAACGGAATTTAAATTGGAATTCAATGGAATTGAATGTGGAATGGAGTGGAATCGAATGTGGAATGGAACGGAATGGAATGTGAAATGGAATGGAATGAAAAGTGGAAAGGGATGGAAAGGAATGGAATGGAATGTGAAATGGAACGGAATGGAATTTGGAATGTAAGAGAATGCAGTGTGGGATGGAATGGAATGGAATATGGAATGGAATGCAATGGAATGTGGAATGGAATTTAATTGAATGTGGAATGGAATGGAATGTGGAATGGAAGGCGGAATGGAATGTAATGGAAGGTGGAATGGAATGGAAAGGAATGGAAAGTGGAAAGGAATGGAACAGAATCTGTAATTGAAAATGGAATGCCGTGGACTGGAATGGAAGGGAATGTGGAATAGAATGCAATGTGGAATGGAATGGAATGTTGAATGGAATGGAATGGAATAGAATGGATTGTCGAATGGAATGTGTAATGGAACGTGTAATAGAATAGAATGAAATGTGGAACAGAACGTGGAATGGAAGGAAAAGGAATGTGGAATGGAATGCAATGGAATGTGGAATGGAATAGAAGGGAATCTGGAATGGAATAGAATGAAATGGAATGGAATGTGGAATGCAATGCAATGGAACGTGGAATGGAATGCTATGGAAGGAATGGAATCGGATGAAATGTTGAATGAAATGGAATGGAATGGAATGTGAAATGGAATGTAATGCAATGTGGAATGGCAAGGAATGGGAAGTGGAATGGATGGGAATGTAATGGAAAGAAAATTGGAGTGGAATTGAGTGTTGAATGAATTTGAATGTGGAATGGATTTGAATTGAATGTGGAGTGTAATGGAATGGAATGTGGAATGGAATGCAAAGAAATGTGGAAGGGATCATGGAATTTACTGGATTGGAACGTGGAATATAACATAGAATGGAAGGTGGAATGGAACTTGGAGTGCAATGGAGTGTGAAATGGGAGGTGGAATGGAATGAAATGTGGATTGGAACGTGCAATGGAATATAATGGAACACTTAATGGAAGGTGGAATGGAACGTGGAATGGAACGTGGAGTGGAACGTGGAATGGAACGAGTAATGGAACGTGGAATGGAAAGTGGAACGGAAAGTGTAATGGAAGGGAATGGAATGTGGAATGGAATGGAATGCAATGTGGAACGGAATGTGGAAAGCAAAGTGGAATGTAATGTAATGTGGAATGGAAGGGAATGGAATGTGGAATGGAATGTAGAACGGAATGTGGAATGAAATTTGGAATGGAAAGTGGAATGGAATGGAATGCAGAATGGAATGCAATGGAATGGAATGTGGAAAGGAATGGAAACGAATGTGGAATGGTAAGTGGAATGGAACGTGGAATGGAAAGGAATGATGAATGTGATGGAATGGAATGTGTAATGGAAAGTGGAATGGAATGTAAAGTAATGCAGAAAGGAATGTGGAATGGAATGGAATGGAATGTTGAGTGGTAAGAGGAATGAAACGTGGAATGGAAAGCAATGGAATGTGGAATGGAATGGAATGGAAAGTTGAATGGAATGTGGAAAGGAATGGAATGGAATGCAATGTGGAGTGGAATGGAATGCAATGTGGACAAGAGTGGAATGGAATGGAATGGAATGTGGAATTTAATGGAATGGAATGTGAAATGGAACGTGGAATGGAATGGAATGCAACATGGAATGGAATGGAATGGAATAGGAAATGGAAGGGAATGCAAGTTGGAATGGAATGGAAAGGAACGTGGAATGCAATGGAATGGAATGTGGAATGTAATGGAATTGAATTTGGAATTCAAGGAAATTGAATGTGGAATGGAATGGAATGGAATGTGGAATGGAACGGAATGGAATGTGAAAAGGAATGGAATGGAATGTGAAATGGAATGCAATGAAAATTGGAAAGGAATGGAAAGGAATGGAATGGAATGGAATATGGAATTCAATGGAATTGAATGTGGAATGGAATGGAATGGAATGTGGAATGGAATTGAATGGAATGTGAAATGGAATGCAATTAAAAGTGGAAAAGAATGGAAAGGAATGGAATGGAATGTGGAATGGAATGGAATGGAATTTGGAATGTAAGAGAATGCAGTGTGGGTTGGAATGGAATGGAATAAGGAATGGAATGCAATGGAATGTGGAATGGAAATTAATTGAATGTGGAATGGAATGGAATGTGAAATGGAATGTGGAATGGAATGTAATGGAAGGTGGAATGGAATGGAAGGGAATGGAATGTGGAATGGAATGGAATGGAATCTGTAATGGAAAGTGGAATGCCGTGGACTGGAATGGAATGCAATGTGGAATAGAATGCAATGTGGAATGGAATGGAATGGAATGTGGAATGGCATGAAATGCAATTTGAAATTGACTGGAATGGAATGTGAAATGGATTGTGTAAAGGAATGGAATGCAATGTGGTATGGAATGTGGAAAGGAATGGAATGGAATTGGTAACAGGATTCAATGGAATGTGGAATGGAAATTGGAATGGAATGGAGTGGATTGTCTACTGGAATGGCATGGAATGTGTTATGGAATGTGGAATGGAATGGAAGGTAATGTGGTATGGAAAGTGGAATGGATTGTGGAATGGAATGTGTAATGTAATTGAATGGGATGTGGGAAGGAATGTGGAACTGAACGTGGAATGGAATGTGGAATGGAATTGAATGGAATGTGGAAAGGTATGAAAATGGAATGGAATGGTATGTAGAATGGAACATGGAATGAAATATCGAATGGAATGTGGAATGGAATGGAATGGAACGTGGAATGGAATGGAAAGGAATAGAATGTGGAATGGAATGGAATGGAACGTGGAATGGAATTGAATGGAAAGTGCAATGAAATGGAATATAATGTGGAATGGAATATGGAAAGGAAAGGAATGGAAAGTGGAACGGAATATGGAATGGAATAGACTGGAATGGAATGCAATGTGGAATGGACTTTAGTGGAATGGAATGGAAATTTGAATGGAAATTGGAATGGAATGGAGTGGAATGGAATGGAATGTGGAATGGAATGGAATGGAATGGAATATGGAATGGAATGTGAAATGGAATGTGGAATGGAACGTGGAATGCTATGTGGAATGGAATGTAGAATGGAATGTGGACAGGAAACGAAAGGGATTTGGAATGGAATGCAATGCAATTTGGAATGAAAAGGAATGGAATGTGGAATGGAATGGAATTGAATGGAGTGGAATGTGGAATGGAATGTAATGGAATGAGTAATGAAACAGAATGGAATGAAATGGAATGCGGAATTGAATGGAATGGAGTGTGGAATAGAACGTGGATTGGAATGGAAAGGAATGTGGAATTTAACGTGGAATGCAATGTGGAACGGAACGTGTAATGGGTTGGAAAGTCAGAAGGTATGTGAAATGGAAAGTGGAATGAAATGGAATGGAATGTGGAAAGGAACGTGGAATGGAAACACGAATGGAACATGGAATGGAATTGAATGTGGAATTCAATAGAATGGAATATGCAATGGACCATAATTCAATGTGGAATGGAATGGAATGGAATGGAATGTGGAACGAAATGTAGAATGGAATGGATTGGAATGTGGAAAGGAATGTGGAATGGAATGCAGAATGGATTGTTTAATGGAACGTGGAATGGTATGTGGAATGGAATGTGGAATGGAACGTGGAAAGGAATGGAATGTGGAAAGGAATATGTAATGGAATTGAATGCAATGCTATATGGAATGGAATGGAATTGAATGAGGAATGGAATGGAATGGAATCTGGAAGGGAAAAAAGTGGAATGGAATGTGAAATAGAATGTAATCGAATGTGAAATGGAAAGTGGAATGGAATGTAATGGAATGTAGAATTGGATGTGGAAGGCAATGGAATGGAATGTGAAATGGAATGGAATGGAATGGAATGTGCAATGGAAAGTGGAATGGAGTGGAATTGAATGCGGAATGCAGTGGAATGCAATGTGTAATTGAATGGAATGGAATGAATAATGGAGTGCAGAATGAAATGGAATGGAATGTGGAATGGAATGCAGAATGCAATGGAATGGAATGTGGACTGGATTGGAATGGAATGTGGAATGGAATGGAATGGAATTTCGAATGGTATGCGGAATGGAAAGGAAAGGAAAGTGGAATGGAAAGTGGAATGGAATGGAATGGAATGAATAATAGAATGTGGAAAGGAAAGGAAAGGAATGTGGAAAGAAATGCGGAATGGAATGGAATGGAATGTGGAATGGAATGGGGAATGGAAAGGAATGTGGAATTGAAAGCTAAATGGAAAGGAATGGAATTCCTAATGGAATGTGGAATCAAAAGGAATGGATTGTGGAATGGAATGGAATGGCATGTGGAATTCAACGTGGAATGGAATGGATGGGAATGTGAAATGGAACGTGGAATGAAATATGGCATAGAATGTTTAATGGAACATGCAATGGAATGAAAGTGGAATGGAATGGAATGGAATGGAATATGGAATGGTACGTGAAATGCAAAGTGGAAAGAAACGTGGAATGGAGTGGAATGTGGAATGGATTGTGGAATGTAACTTGGAATGGAATAGAATGTGGAATGGATTGTGGAATGTAATTTGGAATGGACAGTGAAATGGAATGGAATGGAAGGTGGAACGGAATTTGGAAGGGGATCAAAAGTAATGTGGAATGGAATGGATAGCAATGTGGAATGGAACGTGGAATCGCATGGAGTGGAATGTGGAATGGAATGTAGAATGGAATGTGGAAGAGAACGTAGAATGGAATGAACTGTGGAATGGAAAGTGGAATGGATCGTGGAATGGAATGGAATGTGCCACGGATTGTGGAATGGAATGTGGTATGGAATGTGCAATGGAATGCAATGGAATGTGGAATGGAATGTGGAAAGAAATGGAATGGAATGTGGAATGAAATGTGGAATGTAATGAAATGGAATGTGGAATGGAATGGAATGGAATCTTGAATTCAATGTTAAATGGAATGGAATGGAATGTGAAATGGAACATGGAATGGATGGTGGAATGGAACTTGTAATGCAATGGAAAGTGGAATGGAATGTGTAATGGAACATGGAATGCAATGTATTGTGGAATGGAATGGAATGTGGAATGGAATGTGGAATGAGGTTGAATGAAATGTGGAATGGAATGGACTGGAATGTGGAATGGAATATGAAATCGACTGGAATGGAATGTGGAATACAACGTGGAATGCAATGTGGAAAGGAACGTGGAATGGAATGGAATGCGGAATGGAAAGTGGAATGGATCGTGGAATGAAATGGAATTCGGAAAGTATTGTGGAATGGGAAGTGGTATGGAATGTGGAATGGAAAGGAATCGAATGTGGAATGGAATATGGAATGAAATGGA
Source organism: Pongo abelii (assembly GCF_028885655.2). NCBI lineage: Eukaryota > Metazoa > Chordata > Mammalia > Primates > Hominidae > Pongo > Pongo abelii. The sequence continues at coordinate 8,705,520 of NC_072000.2, read as the reverse complement.
AGGGAGTGTGGAATGGAATGTGGAATGAAATGGAATGGAATATGGAATGGAATGAAATGGAATGGAATGTGCAATGGAATATGGAATAGAATGCAATGGAATGGAATGGAATGCAGAATGGGAAGTGGAATGGAATGGAATGGAATGTGGAATGGAATGAAAAGGAATGTGGAATGAAATGTGGAATGGAATGTGGAATGTAATGGAGTGGAATGTGGAATGGGATGGAATGCAATGGAATGGAATGTGGAATGTAATGTAAAGGGAAGTGAAATGGAATAATATCGAAGGTGCAATGGAACGGAACGGAGTGGAAATTGGAATGGAATGGAATGTGGAATGGAATGTAGAAAGGAATCTGGAATGGAATGTGGAATGGAATGTGGAATGTAATGTGCAATGGAAAGCAATGGAATGAAACTGGAATGGAACGTGGAATAGATGGTAGAATGGAACGTGGAATGGAAGATGGAATGGAAAGTGGAGTGGAATGGAATGGAATGTTAAATGGAACATGGAATGGAATGGAACGAAACGTGGAATGGAATGGAATGGAAAGTTGAATGGAATCTAATGGAATGTGGAAAGGAATGGAATGGAATGTAGTACGGAATGGAAAAGAAAGTGGAATGGAAAATGGAATGGAATTGAATGGAATGTGGAAAGGAATGGAATGGAATGAGGAATGGAATGGATTGGAATGTGGAATGGAAGGTGGAATGGAATGGAATGGAATGTGGAATGGAATGGAATGGAGTAGAATGTGGACAGGAATTTAATGGAATGTGGAATGGAATGTAGAATGGAATGTGGAATGCAATGCGGAATGGAATGTGGAATGGAATGAAATGGAATGTGGAATGTAGTGGAATAGAAAGTGAACTGGAAAGGAATGGAATGGAATGAAACGTGAAATGCAATGAAATGTGGAATGGAATTCAATTCAATTTTGGAATGGAAAGGAAAGGAATGTGGAATGGAATGAAAGGAAAGTGGAATGGAAAGTGGAATGGAGTGGAATGGAATGTTGAATAGAATGCAATGGAAAGTGGAATGGAATGAGGAATGCAAGGGAATGGAATGTGGTATGGAATGAAATGAAATGTGGAAAGGAATGGGGAGTGGAAAGGAATGGAATTTCGAATGCAGTGGAATGGAATGTGGATTGAAGTGGAATGAACTGTGGAATGAAATGTGGAATGGAATGTGGAATGGAATGGAATGGAATGGAATGGAATGGAATGCGGAATGGAAAGGAATAGAATGTGGAATGGAATGTGGAATGGAAAGGAAAGGAATGTGGAAAGGAATGTGGAATTGAATGGAAGTGAATGTGAAATGGAATGGAACGGAATGTGGAATGGAATGTGTAATGGAATATAATGCAATGTGGAATGGAATGGAAAGGAATGTGGAATGGAAATTGTAATGGAATGGAATGCAATGTGGAATGGAATGGAAAGGAATGTGGAATGGAACGTGTAGTGGAATTTGGAATGAAACGGAATGGGAAGTGGAATGGAAATGAATGGAAAGTGGAATAGAATGGAGTGGAGTGGAATGTGGAATGGAAAGGAATGGAATGTGAAATGCATTGTATAATGGAACGTGGAATAGAACGTGGAATGGAATGGAATTGAATGTGGAATGCATTGTAAAATGGAATGTGGACTGGAACATGGAATGGAATGTGGAATGGAATGGAAAGGAATTTGGATTATAATAGATTCGAATGTGGACTGGAATGGAATGGAATGGAACGTGAAATGTAATGGAATGGAATTTGGAAAGGAATTCAATCTAATTTGGAATGGAATGGAATGGAATGTGTTCTGGAATGGAAAGGAATGTGGAATGTAAAGTGGAATGGAATGGAGTGAAATGTGGAATGAAATAGAATGGATTATGGAATGGAATGGAATGGAATGGGATTTGGAATTTAATGCAATGGAAATGAATGGAATAGAATGTGGAATGGAGTGCAATGGAAAGTGGAATGGAATGGAATTGAATGTGAAACGGAATGGAATGGAATGTGGAATGGAATGGAATGTAGAATGGAATGCAATGTGGAATGGAATGGAATGGAACGTGTATTGGAACGTGGAATGGAATGTGGAATGGAATGGAATGGAATGTGGAATGAATGAGGAATGGAATGGGAAGGAATGTGGAATCTAATGTGGAATGGAATGGAATGGAAATTGGAATGGAACGTGGAAAGGAATGTGGAATGGAAAATGTAATGGAAGGTGGAACGTAAAAAGAAATGGAATGTGGAATGGAATATGGAATGGAAAGGAACGAAGCGTGGAATTGAATGTGGAATGGAATGTGGAATGGAATATGGAATGGAACGGAATGGAGTGGAATGTGGAATGTCATGAAATGGTATGAGGAATAGAATGTGGAATGCAAAATGGAACGGAATGTGGAATGGAATGAAGTGGAATGTGTATTGCAATGTGCAATGGAATGGAGAGGAATGTGGAATTGAATGTAATGGAATGTGGAATGTAATGTGGAAGGGAATGGAACGGAATGTGGAATGTAATGGAATGCAAAGTGGAATGGAGTTTGGCATGGAATGTGGAACGGAACGTTTAAAGGAGTGGAATGGAACGTGGAACGGAATGGAATGAAATATGGAATTGAATGCAACCGAATGTGGAATGGAATGGAAAGAATGTAATAGAAATTGAAATGGAAAGGAATGGAATGTGGAATGGAATGGAAAGTAATGTGGAATGGAAACAGTAATGGAATGGAATGGAATGGAATGTGTAATGGAATAGAATGGATTGCGGAATGGAATGCAATGGAATGGAATGTGGAATGCAATGGAATGGAAATGAATGGAATGAAATGTGGAATGATATGCAAGGGAATGTGGAATGAAATGGAATGGAATGTGGAATGGAATGGAATTGAATTGAACGTGGAATGGAAAGGAAAGGAATAGAATGGAATGTGAAATGGAATAGAATGGAAAGAGCAATGAAATAGAATGGAATTTGGACTGTAATGGAAAGGAATGGAATGGAACGGAATGTGGAATGGAATGGAAGGCGGAATGGAATTTTATGGAATGTGGAATCTAATGGAATGGAATGTAGAGTCGAAAGTGAAATGGAATGTAGAGTAGAATTGAACGGAATGTGAAATGGAATGGACTGGAATGTAGAATGGAATGCGGAATGGAATAGAATGGAATGTGGAATGGAATGTGGTATGGAATGGAATGGAAAGTGGAATGAAATGGAATGGATTGTGGAATGGAATGAAATGGAATCGAATATGTAATGGAATGGAACGGAATAGAATGAATGTGGAATGAAATGTCATGGAATGGAATGTGGAATGCAATGGATTGGAATGCTATGGAATGGTATGGAAAGGAATGGAATTCAATTGAATGGAATGGAAGGGAATGCAGAATGGTTCATGGAATTGATTGGAAACGAATGTGGACTGGATTGGAAAGGAATAGAATGTGGACTGGAATGGAATGGTATGTGGAATGGAATGTGGAGTGGAATGGAATGGAATGTGAAAAGGATTGCAATAGAATGTGAAATGGAATGGAATGTGAAAAGGTATGGAATGGAATGTGGAATGCATTGTGAAATGGAAGGGAAAGAATGTGAAATGGAAAGGAATGATATGAAATGTAAAGTGGAATGGAATGGAATGTGAAATGGAATGAAATGGAATGGAATGGAATGTGGCTTGGAATGGAATTGGATGTGAAATGGAATGGAATGGAAGGTGGAATGGAATGGAATGGAGTGGAAATTGGAATGGAATGGAATGTAATGTGGAATGGAATGTAGACTGGAAAGTGAAATGGAATGTGGAATGCAAGATGGAATAGAATGGAATGCAATGTGGATTCCAATGGAATGGATTCTGGACGAGAATTTAATGGAATGGAATGGAACGTGAAATGGAATGGAAGGGAATGTAAACTGGAATTCAAAGGAACTTGGAATGGAATGGAATAGAATGTGGAATTGAATGGAAAGTAATGTGAAATGGAAACTGGAATGGCATGGAATGGCATGGAATGTGGAATGGAATGGAATAAAGCGGATGGTGGAATGGAGTGGAATGCAATGTGGACTGGAATATGTGATGGAATGCGCAACGGAATGCGGAATATAATGGAGTGGAATGTGGAATGGAATGGAATGGAATGGAATGTGGAATGGAATGGAATGGAATGCAGAATGAAATGTGCATTGGAATGGAAAGGAAAGTGAAATGGAATGCAATGGAATGTGCACTGGAATGGAATGATGCGAATGGTGGAATGGATTGGAATGGAATGTGGACTGGTATATGGAATGGATTGTGGAATGGAATGCGGAATGTAATGGAGTGGAATGTGGAATAGGATGGATTACAATGGAATGGAAAGTGGAATGGAATGGAATGAGAAGTGAAATGGAATACTATGGAAGGCGGAATCGAATGGAATGGAGTGGAAATTGGAATGGAATGGAATGGAATGTGGAATGGAATGTGGAATGGAATGTGGAATGCATTGGAATTAAACTGGAATGGATCATGGAATGGATGGTGGAATGGAACGTGGAATGGATGGTGCAATGCAACGTGGAATGGAAGATGGAATGGAATGTGGAATGCAATGGAATGGAAAGGGAAACGGAACATGGAATGGAATGGAATGGTACGTGGAATGGAATGTAACGGAAAATGGAATGGAATCTAATGGAATGTGGAATGCATTGGAATTAAACTGGAATGGAACGTGGAATGGATGGTGGAATGGAACGTGGAATGGATGGTGGAATGCGACGTGGAATGGAAGATGGAATGGAATGTGGAATGGAATGGAATGGAAACGGAAACGGAATATGGAATCGAATGAAATGGAACGTGGAATGGAATGTAATGGAAAGTGGAATAGAATGTAATGGAATGTGGAATGCAATGGAGTGGAATGTAGTATAGAATGGAATGGAAAGTGGAATGGAACATGGAATGGAGTGGAATGGAATGTGGAAAGGAATGGAATGGAACGTGGAATGGAATGGAGTGGAATGTGGAATTGAATGTGGAATGGAATGGAATGGAATGTGGAATGGAATGGAATGGAGTGGAATGTGGAATGGAATGGAAAGGATAGTGGAATGGAATGTAGAATGCAAAGTGGAATGCAGTGTGGAACGGAATATGGAATGGAATGGAATGGAATGTGGAGTGTTGTCGAATAGAAAGTGAACCTGAATGGAATGGAATGGAATGGAATGGAACGTGAAATACAATAGAATGTGGTATGGAATTCAATGCAATTTTGGAACGGAATGGAAAGTTTTGTGGAATGGAATGGAAAGGAAAGTGGAATGGAATGGAATGGAATGTGGAATGGAATGGAATGGATTGCGGTATGGAATGGAATTGAGTGGAATGGAATGTGGAATGGAATGTGGAATGGAATGTAATGGAAAGAAGAATGGAATGAAATGGAAAGTGCAAAGCAATGGAAAGAAATGTAGAATGTAAGGCAAGGGAAAGTGGAATGCAGTGGAAAGGAACGTGGAATGGGAAGGAATGGAATGGAATGTGGAATGGAATGAAATGGAAAGAAATGGAATGTGGAATGGAATGTGGAATGGAAATGAGTGGAAAGTGAAATGGAATGTGGAACGGAAAGCAATGGAATATGTAATGCAAGGGAATGGAATATGAAATGGAATGGAATTAAACGTGCAATGGAATTAAATGTGCAATTGAATGGAATGCAATGTGATGTGGAATGGAATGGAATCTAATGGACTGTGGAAAGTATGTAATGGAATGGAATGGATTGGAATGGAATGTGGAATGGAATGGAATGCAATGTATAATGGAAGGGGAAATGGAATGGAATGGAGTGGAATGTGAAATGGAATTTAACGGAGGGAAATGTGAAATGGAATGGAAAGGAATGGAATGTGGAATGGAATGGAATGGAATGTTAAAAGGAACATGAAATGCACATGGAATGGAATGGAATGGAACGTTGAGTGGAAAGTGGAATGGAAAGTGGAATGCAATGGAATGCAATGTGGAATGGAATCTAATGGAAGGTGGAATGGAGTGGAATGGAAGGCGGAATGTAATGGAATGGAATGTGGAAATGAATGGTATGGAATTTGGAATGGAATCTGCAATGTAACGGAACAGAAAGTGGAATGAAATGTGGAATGGAATGGAATGGAATGTGGAATGGAAAGGAATGGAATGCGAAAAGGAATGGAATGGAATGTGGAATGGAATGGAATGTGAAAATGTGTAGAATAGAATGTGGAAAAGAATGGAATCTAATGTGGAATGCAATGGAATGGAATCTGGAATGGAATGTGGAATGGAATGGAATGGAATGAGGAATGCAATGGAATGGAATGTGGAATGGAAAGTGGAATGGAATGGAATGGAACGTGGAATGGATCGTGAAATCTAAAGTGAAATGGAGAGTGAAAAGGAACGTGGAATGTAACGTGGAATGGACCGTGGAATGGAATGTTTAATTCAATGTAATGGAATCGAATGGAATGTGGAATTGAAAGAAATGGAATTTGGAATGGAATGGAATGATATATGAAATGTAAAGTGGAATGGAGTGGAATGTGAAATGGAATGGATTGGAATGGAGTGGAAAGTGGATTGGAATCTAATGGGATGTGAAATGGAAAGGAATGGCAGGTGGAATGGAGTGGAATGGAGTGGAAAGTGGAATGGAATGTGGAATGGAATGCAGAATGGAATGTGGAATGGAATGTGGAATGCAAAGTGGAATGGAATGGAATGGAATGTGGATTCTAATGGAATGGATTCTGGACTGCAATTTAATGCAATGGAATGGAATGTGAAATGGAATGGAATGGAAAGTGGACTGGAATGGAATGGAATGTGGAATGGAAAGTGAAATGGAACCTGGAATGGAATGGAATGGAAAGTTGAGTGGAAAGTGGAATGTAACATGGAATGCAATGGAATGCAATGTGGAATGGAATAGAATGGGAGGTGGAATGGTGTGGAATGGAATGTGGACTACAATGGAAAGGAATGTGGAAATGAATGGTATGGAATTTTGAATGGAACGTGGAATGTAGTGGAATGGAAAGTGGACTGGAATGTGGAAAGGAATGGAATGGAATGTGGAAAGGAATGTGGAATGGAAAGGAATGGAACGTGGAATGAAATGTGGATTGGAATGTGGAAATTAAAGTGGATTGGAATTTGTAATCGGATGGAAAGGAATTTGGAGTAGATTGCAATGTAGTGTGGAATGGAAAGGAATGTAGTGCAATGTAAAATGGAATGTTTATTGCCATGTCGAATGCAGTGTGGAATGGAATGAATTGCAATGTGGCATAGAATGTGGAACCGAATGTGGAACGGAATGGAGTGGAATGTGGAATGGAAACGAAATGAGTGGAAAATGGAATGGAGTAGAATGTGGAATGGAATGGAATGTAGAATGGAATGTGGAACGCAATGAAATGGAATTTGGAATGGATTGTGGAATTGAATGGAATGGAATATGGTATGGAATGTGGAATTGAATGTGGAAAGGAACGTGGAATGGACTGGAATGGAAAGTGGAAGGGAAAGTAAGGGAATGTAAAATGCAATGCAAAAGAATGTGGAATGGAATGGAATGGAGTGAAATGGAAATTGAAATGTCATGGAATTGAATGTACCATGGAATGGAATGGAATGGACTGTGGAAAGGAATGTAATGCAATGGAGTGGATTGGAATGGAATGTGGAATGGAATGGAATGGAATGTGGAATGGAAGGTGAAATGGAATGGAATGGAGTGGAAAGTGAAATGGAATTTAATGGAGTGAAATGTGAAAAGCAATGGAATGGAATGGAATGTGGAACGGAATGGAAATTGAAATGGAACGTGGAATGGAATGGAATGGAATGTTGAGTGAAAACTGGAGTGGAACGTGGAATGGAACGTGGAATGCAATGGAATGCAATGTGGAATGGAATGGAATGGAAGGTGGAATGGAGTGGAATGGAACCTGGAATGTAATGGAATGGAATGTGGAAATGAATGGTACGCAATTTGGAATGGAATGTGGATTGTAGTGGAATGGAAAGTGGAATGGAATGTCGAATGGAATGGAATGGAATGTGGAAAGGAATGTGGAATGGAAAGGAATGGAATGTGAAAAGGAATGGAATGGAAATTAAAATGGAATCAAATGTGAAAATGTATGTAATGGAATGTGGAAAAGAATGGAATGGAATGTGGAATGCAATGGAATGGAATGTGGAATTGAATGTGGAATGGAATATAATGGGATGTGAAATGGAACACTATGGAAGGTGGAATGGAATGGAATGGAGTGGAAATTGGAATGGAATGGAATGGAATGTGGAATGGAATGTAGAATGGAATCTGGAATGGAATGTTCAATGGAATGGAATGGAAATTGGAATGGAAAGTGAAATGCAACGTGGAAAGAAAAGTTGAATGGAACATGGAATGGAACGTGGGGAGGAATGGAAAGTAATTTGAAATGGAATGGAAAGGACGCTGAAATGAAATGGAATGGGAAATGTAATGGAAAGGAATGGAATGGAATGTTGAATGGAATGGAATGGGATGTGAAATGGAACACTATGGAAGGTGGAATGGAATGGAATGGAGTGGAAATTGGAATGGAATGTAGAACGGAATGTGGAATGGAATGTAGAATGGAATCTGGAATGCAATGGAATGAATCTGGAATGGAAGGTGGAAAGGATGGTGGAATGGAAGGTGGAAAGGAATGGAATGGAATGTGGAATGAAATGTGGAATGGAATGCAATGGAACTTTGAATGGAACGTGAAATGCAACGTGGAAAGAAAAGTCTAATGGAACGTGGAATGGAACGTGGAGAGGAATGGAAAGTAAAGTGGAATGGAATGGAAAGGAAGGTGGAATGGAATGGAATGTGAAATGGAATGGAATGGAATGTGGAATGCATTGTGAAATGAAATGGAATGGAATGTGGAATGGAATGGAATGATATATGGAATGGAAGGTGGAATGGAATGCAATGGAATGTGAAATGGAATGGAATGGAATGGAATGGAATGGAATGTGGATTGGAATGGAATGGGATGTGAAATGGAAAGGAATGGAATGTGGAATGGTATGTAAGTGTGGAAAGTGGAATGGAATGGAATGTGGAATGAACTATAGAATGAAATGAGGAATGGAATGTGGAATGGAATGCGGAATGGAACGTGGAATGGAATAGAATGGAACCTGGAATGGATAGTGAAATGGAATGTAATGGAACGTGTAATGGAATGTGGAGACGGTCATGGAATGGAACGTGGAATGGAATGGAATGGAATGTGGAATTCAATGTGGAATGGAATGGAATGGACTGTGGAACGGATGTGCAATGGAATCGAATGGAATGTGGAATGGAATGTGGATTGGAATGGAGTGGAACGTAGAATGGAATGGAATGGAAAAATTGAATGGAATGTGACCACGAATGCAATGGAATTTGGAATGGAATGTGGAATCGAAAGTGGAATGGAATGGAAAGGAATGAAATGGTATGTGGAATGGAACGTAATGGTATGTGGAATGGAATGTGGAATGGAAAGTGGAATAGATACTGGAATGGAATGGAAAGGAGTGGAATGTTGAATGCAATGAGGAATGGAATGTGGAATGGAATGTGGAATGGAATGTTGAATGGAATGGAATGGAATGTGGAATGGAATGTGGAAGGGAATGTGGAATGGAATGTGCAATGGAATGGAATGGAATGTGGAATGGAACGTGGAATGAAACATGGAAGGGAATGTGGAAAGGAACGTGGAAAGGAAAGTGGAATGGAACGTGGAATGGAATGTTGAATGGAATCTGGAATGCAATGGAATGAAATGGAAGATGGAATGGAACGTGGAATGAAATGTAGTGGAATGGAATGTGGAATGCAAACTGCAATACAACGCGGAATGGAATGTGGAATGGAACATGGATTGGAATGGAATGGAACGTGGAATGGAATGGAATGGAACATGGAATGGAATGTGCAATGAAATATGGAATGGAATGTTAAATGGAATGTGGAATGGAATGGGGAATGGAAAGGAATGGAATGTGGAATGAAATGGAAAGGAATGGAATGGAATTTGGAGTGGAAATGAATGGAATGGAATGTGGAATGAAATGGAATGATATGGTATGGAATGTGGAATGGAATGGAATGGAATGTGGAATGAAACGTGGAATGGAAAGTGCAATGGAATGTGGACAGTAACGTGGAATGGAATGTGGAGTGGAATGGAATGGAATGCAGAAAAGAATGGAATGGAATGTGGAACGGAAAGGAATGGAACGTGGAATGGAATGGAATGGTATTGAAGGTAGGATAGAAATAAAATGAATGGAATGGGATGAGGAATGAAATGGAATGGATTGTGGAATGGAAAGGAATGGAATGGAATTTGGAACGGAATGGAATGGAATGGAGTGGAATGCGGAATGGAATGGAGTGGAATGCGGAATGGAATGGAATGGAAGGGAATGGAATGTGGCATTCAATGGAGTGGAGTGTGAAATGGAATGGAATGGAATGTGGAATGCAATGGAGGGGAATGGAAAGGATTTCAATACTGAGTGGAGTGGAATCCAAGGCAGAATGGAATGGAATGTGGAATGCAATGGAGTGGAATGGAAAGGATTTGAATATTGAATGGAATGGAATTCAATGCAGATTGGAATGGAATGGAATGCCGAATGGAATGCAATGGAATGCGGAATGGAATGGAATGGAATGGAATGTGAAATGGAATGGAATGGAATGTGGAACAGAATGGAGTGGAATATGGAATGAAATGGAATGGAACGTGGAAAGGAAAGTGGAATGGAATTCGGAATGAAATGGAAAGGAATCGAATGTGGAATTACATAGAATGGAATGTGGAATTGAATGGAATGGAATGTAGAATGGAATGGAAAGGGAAGTGGAATGGAATGTGAAATGGAATGTGGATTGGAATGTGGAATAGATTGGAATGGAAAGTGGAATGGAACGAAATGCAATGTGGAGTAGAATGGAATGGAATGGAATGTGGAATGGAATGTGTAAAGGAATGGAATGGAATATGAAATGTAATGTGGACTGGAATGGAATGGAATGTGGAATGGAATAGAATGTGGAAAGGAATGAAATTGAATGGAATGAAATGGAAAGGAATGTGCAATGGAATGTAATGGAATGTGGAATGGAATGGAATGTGTAATGGAATGTGGAATGGAATGGAAGGTGCAATGGAACGTGCAATGTAACGGAATGGAATGTGCAGTGGAATGGAATGGAATGTGCAAAGGAATGTGAAATGGAACGTGGAAGTTGATGAAGTGGTATGTCAAAGGGAAAGAGGTATGGAATGTGAAATGGAATGTGGAAAGAAATGTCGAATATAATGGAATGGAACGTAGAAAGGAATGGAATGGAACGTTTAATGGATCGTGGAATGTAATGTGGAAAGGAATGTGGTATGGAATGCAATGGAATGTGGAATGGAATGTGGAATGGAATGGAAAGGATTGTGGAATGCAATGTGAAATGGAACCTTGAATAGAATGGAGTATAATGTGGAATGGAACGTGGAATTTAACTGAATATACCTTGGAATGGAACGTAGAATGGAAAGTTGAAAGGAATGTGGAATGGAATGGAATGGAATGTGGAATGGAATGGAATGGAATGTGGAATGTATTGGAATGGACTGTGGAATGTAAAGTGGAACGCAATGGAATCGAATGGGGAATGGAATGGAATGGAATGTGAAATGGAATGTGGAATGGAATGTGAAATGCAATGTAGAATGGAGTGCAATGCAATGTGGAAAGGAATGGAATGGAATGTGGAATGCAATGATTAACGGAATGTGGAATGGAATGTGGAATGCAATGTGCAAAGAATGTGTAAGGCAAAGGAATGGAATGTGAAAAGGAACGTGGAACAGAATGGAATGAAATGTGCAATGGAATGTGGAACAAAATGTGGAATGGAATGGAATGGAATGTGGAATGGAATGGAATGGAAAGTGGAATGGAAAGTAGAATGTAATGGAGTGGGATGGGGAATGGAATGGAATGGAATGTGAAATGCAATGTGGAATGGAATGTAAAATGGAATGTGGAATGGAATGGAAAGCAACGTGGAATGGAATGGAATAGAATGTGGAATGCAATGCGGAACGGAATGTGGAATAGAATGTGGAATGGAATATGGAAAGGAATGGGGAATGGAATATGAAATGGAATGTGGAAGGGAATGGAATGCGGAAAGGAAAGTGGAAAGGTATATGGAAAGGAATGTGGAATGGAATGTGGAAATGAATATAGAATGGAAGGGAATGGAATGTGAAATTAAATGGAATGGAATGCGGAATGGAAGGTGTAATGGAATGGAATGCAATGTGGAATTTAATGTGGAATGGAACGGAATGCAATGTGGAACAGAATGTGGAATGAAACGTAGAATGGAATAGAATGGAATGTGGAATGGAATGGAATGGAATGGTATGGAATGTGGAATGGAATGGAATGGAAAGTGGAATGCCATGGAATGGAATGTGGAATGCACTGACAATGGAATGGAATGGAACGGAATGGAATGTGGAGTGGAAGGGAATGGAATGTGGAATGGAATGGAATGGAATGGATTGGAACGTGGAATGCAATGGAAATGAATGTGGAATGGAATGGAATGGATGGAATATGGAATGGAATGTGGAATGGAATGGAATGGATTGTGGAATGGAATGGAATGAAATGTGGAATGGAATATGGAATGGATTATGGAATGGTGTGTGGAATGGAATGGAATGGAATGTGGAATGGAATGCACTGACAATGGAATGGAATGGAACGGAATGGAATGTGGAGTGGAAGGGAATGGAATGTGGAATGGAATGGAATGCAATGGATTGCAACGTGGAATGCAATGGAAATGAATGTGGAATGGAATGGAATGGATGGAATATGGAATGGAATGTGGAATGGAATGGAATGGATTGTGGAATGGAATGGAATGAAATGTGGAATGGAATATGGAATGGATTATGGAATGGTGTGTGGAATGGAATGGAATGGAATGTGGAATGGAATGCAACGGAATGTGTAATGCAATGAAATTGAATAGAATGTGGACTGAAATGTGAAGGAATGAAACAGAAACTGGACTGGAATGGAATGGAATGTGAATGGAAGAGATGGACTACGAAATGGAATGGAATAGAATGTGGAATGGAATGAGGAATGGAATAGAATGCAGAATGGATGGTGGAATGGAATGGAATAGAATGTGGAATGGAATGGAATGGAATGTGGAATGGAATGGAGAGGAATGTGGAATGGAAGGTTGAAAGGAATGGAATAGAAAGTGAAAAGGAATGGAATGGAATGTGGAATGGAATTTTGAATTGCATGGAATGGAAGGTGAAATGGAATGGAATAGAATGTGGAATGGAATGTGGAAAAGAATATGGAATTGAATGGACAGGAAGGTGTAACGGAATGGAATGGAAAGTGAAATAGAATGTGGAACAGAATGTGAAATGGAATGTGGAGTGGAATGTGAAACAGAATGAAATGGAATGTGGAATTCAATGGAATGGAAAGTGTAAAGGAATGGAATGGAAGGGAACGTGGAATGTAACATGGAATGGAATAAAATTTGGAATGGAATAAGGAATGTAATGGAAAGGAATGTCGAATGGATTGTGGAACGGAATGGAAAGGTATGTGGAATGGAATGGAAAGGAATGTGGAATGCAATGGAATAGAATGTGGAATGGAATTGATTGGAATGTTTAATGGAATTTAATGGAATGTGTAATGGAATATGGAATGGGATGTGGAGTGGAATGGAAAGGAATGTGGAATGGACGGTGGACTGGAGACTATTGAAATGTGGAATGGAATGTGGAATGGAATGTGGAATGGAATGTTGAATGGAATGTGGAATAGAATGTAATGGAATGGAAGTTATTGTGGAATGGAATGTGGAATGGAATGTGGAATGGAAAATGTAATGGAACAGAATGTAATGTCGAATGCAATGTGGAATGAAACGTGGAACGGGACGTGGAATGCAATGGAATGTAATGAAGAATGGAACTTTTAATGGTATGGAATAGAACGCACAATGGAACGTGGAATGGAATGTGGAATGGAAAGTGGAAGGGAATGTGCAATGGAATGAAGAATGAAAGGTTGAATGGTACGTGGAAGGGTATGTGTAATGGAAAGTTGAATGGAACGTGGAATGGAATGGAATGGAAGTGGAATGGAACGTGCAACTGAATGGAATGCAACGTGGAATGCACTGTGGAATGGAACGTCGAATGGAACGTGGAATGGAATGGAATGAAACGTGGAATGCAATGGGATGGAATATGGAAAGGAATGGAATTGAATGTGGAATGGAATGGAATGGAAAGTGGAATGGAATGGAATGGAACATGGAATAAAATGTGGAATGGAATGTGGAAAGGAATGGAATGGAATGTGGAATGCAATGGCATGGAATGTGGAATACAAGGGAATGGAATGGAATGGAATGTGGAATGGAATGGAATGGAATGTGTAATGCTATGGAATGGAATGGAATGAGGAATTGAATGGAATGGAATGTGGAATGGAATGGAATAGAATGTGGAATGCAATAAAATGGAACATAGAATAGAATGTGGAATAGAATGTGGAATGTAATGTGGAATGTAATTGAATGGAATGTGGAATAAAGTGGAATGGAATGTGGAAAAGAATGGAATGGAACAAAAGGTGGAATAGAATGGAATGCAATGGAATGGAATACGGAATGTAATGGCATGGAATGTGGAAAGCAATGTAATGAAATGGAATGTGAAATTGAATGGAATGGAAGGTGGAATGGAAAGGAATGGAATGTGGAATGGAATGGAATGGAAAGTAAAAGAGAATGTGGAATGGTATTTGGAATGCAAAGGAATGCAATGTGGAGTGGAATGTGGAATGGAAATTAAAGGAATGTTCAAAGGAATATGGAAGAGAATGTGGAAGGGAATGCGGAATGGAAGGCAATAGAATGTGGAATTGAACACGAAATGGAAAGTGGAATGGAAAGTGGAAAAGAATGGAATGGAAAGAGGTATGGAATGTGGAATGGAAAGTGGAATGGAAAGTGGAATGGTATGGAAAGGAACATGGAATAAAATGTGGAATGGAATGTGGAAAGGAATGGAATGGAATGTGGAATGCAATGGCATGGAATGTGGAATACAAGGGAATGGAATGGAATGGAATGTGGAATGGAATGGAATGGAATGTGTAATGCTATGGAATGGAATGGAATGTGGAATTTAATGGAACAGAATGTGGAATAGAATGTGCAATGGAATGTGGAATGGACTGTGTAATGGAATGGAACGGGAAGGAATGTGGAAAGGAATGGTAAATGGAATGGAATCAACAGTGTAATGGAATGTGGAATAGAATAGAATGGAATGTGGAATGGAAGGGAATGGAATGCGGAATGGAATGGAATGGAAAGTGGAATGGAATGTGGAAGCTATTGGAATGGTATGTGGAATGGAATGGAATGGAAGGTGAAATGGAACGTGGAATGGAATGTGGAAAGGAATGTGGAATGGAATGGTATGGGGAATTGAATGGAATAGAATGCAACAAATGAATGGAATGGAATGTGGAATGGAAAGGAATAGAATGTGCAATGGAATGGAATGGAATGGAATGGAACATGGTTTGTTATGGAATACAATGCAGTGTAATGGAATGTGGAAAGGAAAGGAATGGAATGTGGAAGGGAATAGAATGTGGAACGGAAGGAAATGGAATGGAAATAAATGGAATGGAATGTGGAATGGAATGGAATGGAATGAAATGGAATGGAATGGAATGTGAAATGGAGTGGAATGGAATGTGGAACGGAATAGAAAGTGGAAAGGAAAGAAATGGAATTGAATTGAGAATGGTATGGAATGGAATGGAATGTAGAAAGTAATGGAATGGAATGTGGAATGGAATAGAACATGGAATGGAATGAAGTGGAATGGAATGCGGAATGGAATGGAATGGAATGGAATGTGGAATGGAATGGAATGGAATTGACTGGAATGTGGAATGGAATGCAGTGAAATGTGGAATGGAATAGAATGTGTAATGGAATGAAATGGAATGCATTGCACAATGGAATAGAATGTTGAATGGAATGAAGTGGAACGGAACGTTTAACGGAATGGAATGGAATGGAATGTGGAATATAATGGAATGGAATGGAACTGAACGGAATTTGCAATTGAATGGAGTGGGAAGTGGAATGGAATAGAATGGTGAATGCAAAGAAATGGAATGGAATGTGGAATGGAATGGAATGGAATGTGGAACTGAATGAAATTGAATATGGAATGGAGTGGAAAATAATGGAATCTGGAATGGAATGTGGAATGGAATGGGATGGAATGGAATGGAAAGTGGAATGGAATGGAATCTAATCTTGACAGGAATGTGGAATGCAATGTGGACTGCAGTGTGTAAAGGAATGGAATGGAATGTGGATTGGAACTGAATGGAATGTGGAAAGGAAATTGGAATGGAATGGAATGCCAAGTGAAATGGCATGTGAAATGGAAACTGGAATGGAATGTGGAAAGGTACATGGAATGGATTAGAATAGAACGAGATATGCAATGGAAAGAAATGTGGAATGGAATAGAATGGAATGTCCAATGCAATGTGGAATGGAATGGAATTGAAGGCGGCATGGAATGTGGAAAGGAATGCAAAGGAATGTGAAATGGAAAGAAATGGAATGTGGAATGGAATGTGGAATGGAATGGAATGAAATTGAATGTGAAATGGAATGAAATGGAATGTGGAATGGAATATGCAAAGGAATGGAATAGAGTGGAATGGGGATTGGAATGTGGAATGGAATAGAATCTAATGTGGAATGAAATGGAATGGAATGCTTTGCCATGTGGAATGGAATGTGGAATGAATTGGAATGGTATGAAATTGAAAGGGGAACGGAATGGAATGCAATGTGGAATGGAATGGGAATGGAATGGAATGGAATGTGGAATTGAATGGAATGGAATGTGGAATGGAAGGGAATGGAATGTGGAATGGAAATGACTGGAACGTGGAATTCAATGGAATGGAATGAAATGCAATGTGCAATTGAATAGAATTGAACAGGGAATGGAATGTGGAATGGAATGAAATGGAATGTGCAATTGAATGGAATTGAACGGGGAATGGAATGTGGAATGGAATGGAATGGATTGTGGCATAGAACCGAATGGAAGTGAATGTGTAATGGAATGTGGAATGGAATGTAGAATGGAATTGAATGGAATGTGGAATGGAATAGAGCTTGGAATGGAATGGAATGGAATGTGGATTGGAATGGAATGGAATGGAATTTGGAATGGAATGGAATGGAAGGGAATGTGGAATGTAAGGGAAGGGAATGTGGAATGCAATGGAATGGAATGGAAGTTGGAATTGAATGGAATGGAAGGGAATGTTGAATGCAATGGAAGGGAATGTTGAATGCAATGGAATTCAATGGAACATGGAATTGAATGGAATTGAACGGGGAAAGGAATGAGGAATGGAAAGTGGAATTGAATGTGGAATGGAATGGAATGGAAGGGAAAGGAATGTGGAATAGAATGGAATGGAATGGAATGTGCAATGTAATGTTGAATGGAATGTGGAATGGAAGGGAATGGAATGTGGAATGGAATGGAATGGAATGTGGAATGGAATGGAAGATGGAATGGAATGGAATGGAATGTGGATTGGAATAAAATTGAATGGAATGTGGAATGGAATGGAATGGAAAGTGAAACGGAATTTGGAATGGAATGTGGAATGGAATGAAATGGAATCTGGAATGCAATAGAATTGAATGTGGAATGGTAAGTGGAAAGTAATGGAACATGGAATGGAATGTGGAATGGAATGGGGAATGCAATGTGGAATGGAATGTGGAATGGAATGTGGAGTGTTATATGGAAAGAAATGTAGCATGGAATGTGGAATGGAACGGAATTGAATGTGGAATGGAACGGAATGGTATGTGGAATGAAATGTGGAATGGAATGTGGAATGTAACGTAGAATGGAACGTGGAAAGAATGGAATGGAACGTGGAATAAAATGTCGAATGGAATGGAATAGAATGTGGAATAGAATTTGCAATGAAATGTGGAATGGAATGGAAAGAAATGTGGAATGGAAGGTGGAGTTGAATGGAAAGGAATGTTGAATGGAAGGTGAAGTTGAATGGAAAGGATTGTCGAATAGAATGCAATGTAATGCGCAATGGAATGTGGAATGGAATGGAAAGGAAAGTGGAATGGAATGTGGAATGGAATGGAATGGAAAGTGGAAAGGAATGTGGAATGGAAAGGACTGTAATATGGAATGGAATGTGGAATGGAAAGTGGAATGGAATGGAATGGAAAGTGGAACGGAATGGAATGGAGTGGAAAGTGGAATGGAATGGAATGGAAAGGAAAGTGGAATGGAATGGAATGGAATGTGGAATGGAAGGCGGAGTTGAATAGAAAGGAATGTGGAATGGAATGTAAAGGAATGTGCAATGGAATGTGAAATGGAATGGAATGGAATGGAATATGGAATGGAATGTGGAATGGAAAGGACTGTAATAAGGAATGGAACGGAATGGAATGGAATGTGGAATGGAATGGAATGGAATGTGGAAAGAAATGCAATGGAATGGAAAGTGGAATTGAATGGAATGGAATGGAACGTTGAATGCAATGGAATGGAATGGAACGTGGAATTGAATGGAATTGAATTGGGAAAGAAATGTGGAATGGAAAGTGGAATGGAATGTGGAATGGCATGGAATGTAATGTGGAATGGAATGGAATGTGGAATAGAATGGAATGGAATGTGCAATGGAATGTGGAATGAAATGTTGAATGGAATTGACGTTGGAATGCAATGGAATGGAATGGAATGTGGACTGGAATGGAATGGAATGGAATGTGGAATGGAATGGAATGGAATGGAAAGTGAAATGAAATTTGGAATGGAATGTGGAATGGAATGAAATGGAATGCAGAATGGAATAGAATGGAATGTGGAATGGAAAGTGAAATGCAATGGAACAAGGAATGGAATGTGGAATGGAATGTGGAATGGAAAGTGGAATGGAATGTGGAATGGAATGTGGAATGAAATGTAGTATTGAATGTGGAATGGAATGGAGTGGAATGTCCAATGGGATGTGGAAAGGAATGGAATTAAATGCGGAATGGAATGTGGAATGAATTGGAAATGAATGTGAAATGGAAAGAAATGAAATGTGGAAGGGAATGTTGAATGGAATGGAATGGAATTGAAGGTGAAATGGAATGGAATGGAATGTGGAATGGAATGTGCAAAGGAATTGAACGGAGTGGAATGTGGAATAGAATGTAGAATGGAATGGAATAGATTGTGTAATGTAATGGAGTGGAAAGTGGAATGCAATGGGTTGCAATGTGTAATTTAATGTGGAATGGAATGGAATTGAAAGCAGAATGGAATGGAATGGAATGTGGAAAGGAATGTGGAATGGAATGGAGTGTAATGTGGAATGGAAAGGAATGGAATGTGGAATGGAATGGAATGCAATCTGGAATAGAATGGAATAGAATGGAATGGAATACGGAATGTAATGGAAAGGAATGTGGAAAGCAATATAGTGGAATGCAATGTTAAATTGAATGGAATGGATTGTAGAATGGAAAGGAATGGAATGTGGAATGGAATGGAATGGAACGTAAAAGAGAATGTGGCATGCTATTTGGAATGGAAAGGAATGGAATGTGGAACGGAATGTAATGGATTGTGGAATAGAATGGAATGGAATGGAATGTGGAATGGAATGTAACTCGTAATGAAATGGAATTCAATGTGGATTGGATTGGAATGGAACGTGTAATTGAATGGAGTGGAATGGAATGGAAAGTGAATTGGAATTTGGAATGGAATGGTAAATGGAATGCGGAAAGGAATGTGGAATGGAAAGTGGAATGAATTGTGGAAAGGAATGTGTAATGGAACGGAATGGAATGTGGAATGGGATGTGGAATGGAGTGTGGAATGGAAAGTGGAATGGAACGGCATGGAAAGTGTAATTGAAACTGGAATGGAATGTGGAATGGAATATTGAATGCAGTGTGGAATGGAATGTGGAATGGAAAGGAATGGAGTGTGGGGAAAAATGACGAATGGAACGGAATGGAATTTGCAATAGAATGTAGAATGGAACGTGAAATGGAGTGGAATTGAATGTAGAATTGAACGTGCAAGGGAAAGTAATGAGACATTGAATTGAAAGTGGAATGGAACGTGGAATGGAATAGAATGCAACATGAAATGGAATGTGGAATTTAATGTGTAAAGGAATGGAATGGAATGTAGAATGGAATGGAATAGGGAATGGAAAGGAAAGGAATATGAATTGGAATGTGGAATGGGATGCAAAATGGAAACAGGAATTGAATGTGGAATGGAATGGATGTAACGTGGAATGAAATGGAATGGAAGGAGGAATGGAAGGTGGAATGGAACGTGGACAGCAACGTGGAATGGAAGGTGTAATGCAATGAAATGCAATGTGGAATGGAGAGGAAGGCAACGTCTAACCAAATGTGGAATGGAAAGGAATGGACTATTTAATGGAATGAGGAACAGAATGTGGAATGGAATTTAATGGAATGTGGAATGGAACGGAATGGAGCGTGGAATTGAATGGAATGGAACGGAATGTGAAATGGAATGTGGAATGGAACGCTGAACGGCATGAAATGGGATGTAGAAGGGAATAGAATGGAATGTGCAATGGAATGGAATGGAACATGGAATGGAAGGTGGAATGGAATGTGGAATGGAGAGTGGAAAGGAATGTGGAATGGAAAGGAAGGCAATGTGGAACGGAATGTGAAATGTAATTTAAAACAATATTCAAACGAATATGGAAGAGAATGTGGAAGGGAAAGTGGAAAGGAATGCAATAGAATGTGGAATTGAATGTGAAATAGAAAGTGGAAAGGAAGGGAATGGAAAGTGAAATGGAATGTGGAATGGAACGTGGAATGGAAAGTGGAATGGAAAGGAAGGGAACGTGGAATGGAATGTGGAATCGAATGGAAAGGAATGTGAAATGGAATGTAGAACGGAATGTGGAATGGAATGGAATGGAATGGAATGTGAAATGGAACGTGGAATAGAACCTGAAATGGAACGTGGAATGGAATGTGAAATGGAACGTGGAATGGAATGTGGAATGGAATGAACTGGAGAAAGGAATGGAATGGAATGGAACATAGAATTTAATGGAAAGAAAATTGGAATGGAATGGAATAGAACGTGGAAAGGAATGGAATGGAATGTGGAAAGGAATGGAATGGAATGTTGAATGGAATGAAATGTAATGTGGAAAAGAATGTTAAATGGAATGTGGAATGGAAATGAATGCAATGTGGAATGGAATGGAATGGAATGGAATGTGGAATGGAATGGAATGGAAAGTGGAACGGAATGTGGAATGAAACATGTAATGGAAAATGCAAAGGAACATGGAATGGGACGTGGAATGGATTGAGTAATGGAATGGAATGGAATGTTAAATGGAAGGGAAAGGAATGCGGAATGGAATGTGGAATGGAATGTGGAATGCAATGTGGAATGGAATGGAATGGAACGTGGAATGGAAAGAAATGGAATGCAATACGGAATGGAATGGAATGGAATGTGAAATGTAATGGAATGGAATTTGGAATGCAATGGAACTGAATGTGGAATTGAATGGAATTGAATGCGGAATGGAATGGATGGAATGTGGAATGGAATTATATGAAATAGAATTTGGACTGGAATTTAGTGGAATGGAAGGGAATGTGGAACGGTATGCAATGAAATGGAATGTGGAACGGAATGTGGAATGTAATGGAAAGAAATGTGGAATGGAATATGGAATGGATTATTGAATGTTATGTGGAATGGAGTGGAATGGAATGTGGAATGGAATGGAATGGAATGTGGAATGTAATAGAATTGAATAGAATGTGGAATGAAATGGAAAGGAATGAAACAGAAAGTGGATTGGAATGGAATGGAATGTGAACGGAATGGAATGTGTAATGGAATGGAATGTGTAATGGAGTGTGGAATTGAAATGAATGGAATGTGGAATGGAATGCTCAATGGAATGTGGAATGGAATATTTTGGAATGTGGATTGGAATGTGGAATGGAACGTTGAATGGAAAGGAATGGAATGTGGAATGGAATGTAGAATGGAAAGTGGAATGGAATGGAATGGAATTTGGAATGGAATGGAATGGAATGTGCAATTCAATTTGGAATGGAATGGAAAGGAATGAGGAATGGAATGGAACGTGGAATGGAATGTGGAATGCAACGGAATGGAATGAGAATGAAATGTGGAATGCAATGAATTGCAATTTGGAATGGAATGTGGAATGGAATGGAATGCAATGAGGAATGGAATTTGCCAAGGAATGCGGAATGGAACGAGGAATGGAAGATGGAATGCAATGGAATGGAATGTGGAATGGAATGTGGAATGGAATGGAATGTGGAATGGAATGTAATGTTTAAATGGAATGGAAGGGAACGTGGAATTTAATGTGTACCGGAATGGAACACTATGTTGAATGGAATGTGGAATGGAATGCGGAATTGAATGGAATTGAATGTGGAATGGAATGGAATGTGCAATGGAAAGGAATGTTTAAATGGAATGGAATGGAATGTGGAATGGAATGTGTACTGGAATGGAGCACAATGTGGAATGGAATGAGGAATGGAATGGAATGGAATGCAATGTTTAATGGAATGTTCAATGGAATGTGGAATGGAATGTGGAATGGAATGTTCAGTGGAATGTGGAATGGAATGTTTAATGGAATGTTCAATGGAATGTGGAAAGGAATGTGGAATGGAATGTGCAATGGAATGTGGACTGGAACGTGGAATGGAACGGAATGGATTGCAGAATGGAATATGGAATGGAAAGTGGAATGGAAAGTGGAAAGTTTCGTGGAATGGAATGTGGGATGGAATATGGAATGGAATGTAATGGAATGTGGAATGGAACATGGAATGGAACGTGGAATGGAATGGAATGGAACGAATAATGGAATGTGGAATGGAATGGAACGGGATGTGTAAGGGCATGGAATGGAGTGTGCAATGCAAAGGAATGAAATGAAGAATGGAACATGGAAGAGAACGTGGAATGCAACGTGGAATGCAATGTGAAATGGAATGGAATTCAATGTGAAATAGAATGGTATGAAATGTGGAAAGGAATGAAGTGGATTGGAATGTGGAATGGAATGGAATGGAATGGAATGTGGAATGGAATGGAATGGACTCTAATGGAATGTGGAATTGAATGGAATAGAATGTGTAATGGAATGGAATGGAATGGAACGTGGAATGGAATGTGGAATGCAATGTTGAATAGAAAGTGGAATGGAATGGATTGGAAAGTGTAATAGAATGGAACGGATTGGAATGTGGAATGCAATGTGGAATGGAATGTGGAATTGAATGGAATGGAATGTGGAATGGAATGGAATGTGCAATGGAATGGAATGTTTAAATGGAATGGAATGGAATGTGGAATGGAATGTGTACTGAAATGGATCACTATGTGGAATGGAATGGAATGGAATGTTTAAAGGAATGTTCAATGGAATGTGGAATGGAATGTTGAATTGAATGTGCAATGGAATGTGGAATGGAACGTTGAATGGAACGGAATGGATTGCGGAAGGGAATATGGAATGGAAAGTGGAATGGATAGTGGAATGTAACGTGGAATGTAACGTAGAATGGAACGTGGAATGGAACGTGGAATGGAATATGGAATGGAATGGAATGGAATGTGAAATGGAACGTGGAATGGAACGTGGAATGGAATGGAATCGAATGATTAATGAAATGTGCAATGGAATGGCATGGGATGTGTAATGGCATGGAATGGAGTGTGCAATGCAAAGGAATGAAATGAAGAATGGAACATGGAAAAGAACGTGGAATGCAACGTGGAATGCAATGTGAAATGGAATGGAATTTAATGTGAAATACAATGGTATGGAATGTGTAATGGAAAGGAATGGATTGGAATGTGGAATGGAATGAAATGGAATGGAAAGGAATGTGGAATGGAATGGAATGGACTCTAATGGAATGCGGAATTGAATGGAATAGAATGTGGTATGGAACGGAGTGGAATGGAACGTGGAATGGAATGTGGAATGCAATGTGGAATGGAAAGTGGAATGGAATGGAATGGAAAGTGAAATAGAATGGAAAGGAATGGAATGTGGAATGTAATGTGGAATGGAATGTGGAATTGAATGGAATGGAATGTGGAATGGAATGGAATGGAATGTGGAATGGAATGGATCAGAATGTGAAATGAATTGGAATGGAATGGAATGGAATGGAAACTGAAATAGAATATGGAATGGAAAGTGGAATTGAATGTGGAAAGGAACGTGGAATTGAATGTGGAATTCAATCGAATGGATTGTGAAATGGAATGTGCAATGGAACGGTATGGAATGTGGAATGGAATGTGGAATGCAATGTGGAATGGAAAGGAAAGAAACATGAAATGGAATGTGAAATGGAACGTGGAAAGGAACGTGGAATAGAATGGGGAATTGAATGGAATAGATTGTGAAATGTAATGTGCAATGGAATGGTATGGAATATGGAATGGAAGTTGGAATGCAATGTGGAATGGAATGGAATGGAATGTGGAATGGAATGTGGAATGGAACATGGAATGGAACGTGGAATGGAATGGATTGGAATGTGGAATGGAATGTGGGATGGAAAGGAATGGAATGTGGAAAGGAATGTGGAATGCAGTGTGAAATGGAATGGAATGCGGAATGCAATGTGGAATGAAATGGAATGGAATGTTTAAATGGAATGTATGGAATGTGGAATGGAATACGGTCTGGAATGGAATGCAATGTGGAATGGAATGTGGAATGTATTGGAATGGAACGTGCAATGGAACGTGGAATGTAACATGGAATGAAATGTGGAATGGAATAGAATGGAATCTGTAATGGAAGGGAATGGAATATGGAATGGAATGTGCAATTGAATGGAATGGAAAGGAATGGGATGTGTAAGGCAATGGAATGGAATGTGGAGTGGAAAGAAATGGAACGTGGGATGGAACGCGGAATGAAACGAGGAATGTAATGTGGAATCGCACGTGTAACGGAAAGTAGAATGCAATGGAATGGAATGTGGAATGGAAGGGAATGGAACGTGGAAAGCAACGTGGAATTGAAAGTGGAATGTAAAGTGGAGTGGAACTTGGAATGGAATGTGGAATGGAATTGAATGGAATGTGGAATGGAATGGAATGGAATGTGGAATGGAATGGAATGGAATGTAGTGTAATTTGGAATGGAATGGAATGGAATGCGAAATATAAAGGAATGGAAAGTGGAATGGAATGGAATGGAATGTGGAATAGAAAGGAATGGAATGGAAGATGGAATGGAATGTCGAATTGAATGTGGAATTGAATGGAAAGGAATGTGGAATGGAATGGAATGGAACGTAGGATGGTTTGGAATGGAAAGAGGAATGGAATGTGGAAAGGAACGTGGAATGGAGTGGAATGGAACTTGGAATGGAACGTGGAATGGAGTGGAATGGAACTTGGAATGGAACGTGGAATGGAATGCAATGGAATGTGGAATGGAAACTGGAATTGAACGTGGAACGGAAGGGAAAGGAAGGTTGAATGGAATGTGGAATGGAATGTGGAAAGGAACGTTCCATTCCAAATTCCATTCCATTCCATTCCATATTCCTTTCCATTCCATTCCGCATTCCATTCAATTCCATTCCACATTCCATTCCACATTGCAATCCATTCCATTCCACATTCCATTCCCTTCCATTCCACATTCCATTCCATTCCATATTCCTTTCCATTACATTCCACATTCCACTCCATTCTATTCCATGTTCCATTCCTAATTCCATTACACATTCCGTTCCATTCCATTCCACTTCCATTCCATTCCATTCCATTCCGTTACACGTTCCATTCCACTTACCATTCCATTCTTTTCCACATTCCACTCCATATTCCATTCCGTTTAATTCCTCATATCAATCCATTCCATTCTCTTCCATTCCACATTCCATTCAATTCCATTCCACATTCCATTCAATTCCATTCCATTCCATTCCACTTTCCATTCCGCATACCATTTCACATTCCATTGCATTCCTTTCAACATTCCATTGCACATTCCATTCCATTTCATTCCACATTCCATTCTGCATTCCATTCCATTCCATTCCACATTCAATTAAACATTATATTCCATCCCATTCCACATTCCATTCCATCCCATTCCACATTCCATTCCACTTACCATTACATTGCATTCCACATTCCATTCCCATTGCTTTCCATTCCATTCAAAGCCTTCCAAATTCCATTCCACATACCATTCCATTCCGTTCTACATTCCATTCCACATTCCATTGGTTTCCATTCCACATTCCATTTCATTGCATTCCACATTCCATTCCTTTCCTTTCCACATTTAATTCCACTTTCAATTTCTTCCCATTCCACATTCCATTCCACATTCCATTGCATTTCATTGCACATTCCATTCCACATTCCATTCCATTCCATTCCAGATTCCTTTCCATTCCATTCCACATTCCTTTCAATTCCATTCCACATTCCATTCCACATTCCATTCCATTCCATTCCACATTCCATAACATTCTGTATTCCATTCTATTTCATTCCATTCCACATTCAATTCACATCCACGTTCCATTACACAATCCATTCTATTCCATTCCACATTCCAGACCATTTCACATTCCATTCCATTCCATTCCATTCCACGTTACATTCCATTCCATTCCACATGCCATTCCATTCCGTTTCAAATTTCATTCCATTCCATTCCATTCAATTCCATTCCATTCCATTCCACATTCCATTCCACATTCCATTCCATTCCATTCCATTCCATTCAATTCCACATTTCATTGCACATTCCATTCCATTCCATTCTGCATTCCATTGCACGTTCCATTCCACGTTCCATTCCATTCTATTCAACATTCCGTTCCATTCCATTCCACTTTCCATTCCATTCCATTCCATTCCACTTCACTTTAGATTCCACATTCCTTTCCATTCCATTCCACATTCCATTCCATTCCATACCGCATTGCATGTCAATCCATTCCACATTCCATTCCATTCCATTCTATTCCATATTCCATTCCACTTCATTCCACTTCCAATTCCATCACATTCCACATTCTGTTCCATTCCATTCCATGTTCGGTTCCATTCCGTTCCAATTTCCATTCCATTCCATTTCCCATTCTATCCCATTCCATTCCACATTCCATTCCATTGCATTCCACGTTACATTCAACATTCCATTCCATTCCATTCCACATTCCATTCCACATTCCATTCCACATTCCATTCCACATTCCATTCCATTCCATTCCATTCCATTCCTTTCCATTCCCTTCCATTCCATATTCCATTACACTGCATTCTTTTCCAGTTTCCATTCCATTGCCTTGCAATCCGCATTCCATTCCATTCCTTTACATTCCACGTTTCATTCCACATTCCATTCCACATTCCATTCCATTCCATTCCACATTCCATTCCATTCCACATTCCATACCATTCCATTGCATTCCACATTCCATTCCATTCCATTCCATTCCGCATTCCATTCACCGTTCCATTCCACGTTCCTTTCCACGTTCCATTCCACATTCCATTTTATTCCATTCCACATTCCATTCCTCGTTCCATTCTTTTCCATTCCGCATTGCTTTCCACATTCCATTCCATTCCATTCCACATTTCATTCAACGTTCCATTCCATTCCATTCCATTCCAAATTCCATTACACATTCCATTCCATTCCATTTCATATACCATTCCACATTCCATTCCATTCCATTCCACATTCTGTTCCATTCCAGCATTGCTTTCCACATTCTAATCCATTCCATTCCTCTCCACATTGCATTCCATTCCATTCCACATTCCGTTCCATTGCATTCCTCATTCCATTCCATTCCACATTTCATTCCAGATTTCATTCGTCTTTCCATTCCGTATTTCATTCCATTCTATTCCATTCCACATTTCATTTCACATTCCGTTCCATTCCATTCCATTCAATTCTATTCCGTTCCACATTGCATTCCATTACACTTTCCATTCCATTCTATTCCTCATTCCATTCCATTCCCCTCCTTTCCATTCTATTCCACATTACATTCCACATTCCAGTCCATTCCATTCCATTCCATTCCACGTTCCGTTCCGCATTCCATTCCACGTTCCATTCCATTCCATTCCACTTTCCATTCCACATCCCTTTCTGCTCCATTCCATTCCATTGCATTCCACATTCCATTTAAGTCCTTTCCATTCGACATTCCATTTCTTCCATTCCGCATTCCATTCCATTCCATTACACTTTCCATTCCACATTCCATTCCGTTCCATTCCACTTTCCATTGCATTCCTTTCCATGTTCCATTCCACTTTCCATTCCATTCCATTCCACATTCAATTCCATTCCACTTTTCATTCCATTCCATTCCACATTCCGTTCCTTTCCACATTCCATTCTATTTCCATTTCACAGTCCATTCTATTTCCATTTCACGTTCCATTCCATTCCACTTTCCTTTCCTTTCCATTCCACGATCTATTTCATTCCACTTTACACTCCATTCCATTCCATTCCACTTTCCATTCCACGTTCCATTCGACTGCATTCCACTTTCCATACTCTTCCATTTCACGTTCCATTCCATTTCATTCCTCGTTCCATTCCATTCCATTACACGTTCCAGTCCATTACACGTTCCATTCCATTCCATTCCACGATCCATTCCACGTTCCTTTCCACGTTCCGTTCCACGATCTGTTCCATTTTCCATTCCATTCCATTAAACGTTCCATTCAACATTGCATTCCACATTCCTTTCCATTCTATTCCATATTCCATTCCACGTTCCATTCTGTTCCATTCCTCGTTCCATTCCACGTTCCATATCACTTTCGCTTCCACATTCCATTCCATTCCACTTTCCATTCCACATTCCGTTCCATTCCATTCCATTGCACATTCCATTCCATTCCATTCCATTACACATTCCATTCTATCCTACATTCCATTCCACATTCCATTCCACCTCCCATTCCATATTCCATTCCATTCCATTCCAAGTTCAATTTTACATTACATTCCATTATATTCCTCATTTGATTCTACATTCCGTTCGATTCCATTTCATTCCACATTCCATTCCACATTCCATTCCATTCCACGTTCCTTTCCACATTCCATTCCATTCCATTCCACATTCCATTACACTCCATTCCACATTCCATTCCATTCCATTGCACATTCCATTACATTCAATATACCATTTGATTCCGCATTGAATTCCACTCCATTCCACATTCCATTCCATTCCATTCAAATTTCCATTCCATTCCATTCCACATTCCATTCCATTTCACTTTCCTTTCCATTCTATTCCTATCCATTCCATTCCATTCCACGTTCCTTTCCATTTCATTCCACCCTCCTTTGCATTCCATTCTACGTTCTAATCCATTCCATTCCACATTCCATTACATTCTATTCCACATTCCAATCCATTCCTTTCCTCATTCCATTCCACATTCCATTCCATTACATTCCTCATTCCATTCCACTTTCCATTCCTTTCCATTCCACATTCCATTCCACATTCCATTCCAATCCATTGAATTCCACATTTTATTCCACATTCCTTTCCATTCCATTCCACTTTCCATTCCATTCCATTCCACTTTCCATTCCATTCCATTCCACTTTCCATTCCACATCATTCCGCTTTCCATTCTTCATTCTGTTCCATTCCATTCCAGATTCCACTCCATTCTATTCTGCATTCAATTCCATTCCATTCCATATTCCAGACAATTCCAATCCATTCCATTTTCCATTTCACTCCATTCCACATTCTATTCTATTTCACTGCACATCCCATTCCAGATTCCTTTCCATTCCATTCCACATTCCATTCCATTCCATTCCAAAGTCCATTCCACTTTCCATTCCACGTTCCATTCCACATTCCATTCCACGTACCATTCCACGTTCCATTCCATTCCATTCCACATTTCTTTCCTCATTCCATTTAATATCATTCCACATTCCATTCCACATTTCATTCCATGCCATTCTACATTCCATTCCATTCCACTTTCCTTTCCATTCCAATCCAATCCATTCCACTCCATTCCACATTCCTTTCCATTTCATTACACCCTCCTTTCCATTCCATTCCACGTTCCAATCCATTCCATTCCACATTCCATTCCATTCCATTCCACATTCCATTCCGAATTTCATTCCATGCCATTCCACATTCCGTTGCATTCCATTCAACTCTCCACTCCATTCAATCCAACATTCAATTCCACTTTCCACTCAATTGCATTCCAAATTCTATTCCATTCCATTCCACATTCCGTTCCGTTCCATTCCACGTTCCATTCCACATTCCATTTCACATTCCTTTCCATTCCATTCCACATTCCGTTCCATTACATTGCACATTGCGTTCCATTCTATTCCTCGTTCCATTCAACATTCCATTCCACATTCAATTCCATTCCATTCCGCGTTCCCTTGGATTCCATTCCACGTTCAATTCCATTCCATTGCAATACACTTTCCATTCCTTTCCATTTCATTCCATTCCACGTTCCATTCCATTCCACGTTCCATTCCATTCCATTCCACGTTCCATTCCATTCCATTCCACATTCTGTTCCATTCCATTCCACGTTCCGTTCCATTCCATTCCACATTCTGTTCCATTCCATTCCACGTTCCATTCCATTCCATTCCACATTCCACTCCACATTCCATTCCATTCCTTTCCAATGCGCAATCCATTCCACAGTTCATTCCACATTCCGTTCCGTTCCATTCGACATTCCATTCCATTCTATTCCATAGTCCATTCCGCGATCCATTTCGTTCCATTGCACATTCCATTCCATGTTCCTTTCCACATTCGATTCCACATTCCGTTCCATTCCACTTTCCATTCCACTTTGCATTCCACATTTCGTTCCATTCCATTCCATTCCATTCCACATTCCATTCCATTCCATTCCACATTGCATTCCATCCAACATTCTATTCCACAATCCATTCAACATCCCATTCATCATTCCATTCGATTCCATTTCACATTCAATTCTATATTCCATTCCATTGCATTCCTCATTCGATGCTACATTCTGTTCCATTCCATTGCATTCCACATTCCATTCCACATTCCATTCCATTCCAATCCACGTTCCCTTCCATGTTCCATTCCATTCCATTCCACATTCCAGTACATTGCTTTCCACTTTCCATTTCATTACATTCCACGTTCCATTCCACGTTCCATTCCATCTTCCATTCCACATTCCAGTACATTGCTTTCCACTTTCCATTTCGTTACATTCCACGTTCCATTCCACGTTCCATTCCCTCTTCCATTCCTGTTTTTCCTATACACATTCCATTCCATTCCATTACACATTCCATTCTACGATTCATTCCATTCCATTCCACATTCCATTCCATTCCACATTCCATTCCACATTGCATTCCATTCCATTTCACATTCCATTCCATTACATGGCATTATATTCCATTCCATTCCATTTCGCATTCCATTCCACGTTCCATTCAATGTTCTATTCCACATTCCATTCTACATTCCGTTCCATTCCAAATTCCATTCCATTCAATTCCACATTCCATTCTACATTCCGTTCCTTTCCATTCCACATTCCATTCAACATTCCACTCCACTTTTCATTCCAGATTCCATTCCATTCTATTCCGAATTCCAATCATTATTCCATTCTATTCCATTGCACATTCCATTATACTTTCCAATGCATTCCATTCCACATTCCATTCCTTTCGATTGCCTTCCAAATTCCATTCCATTCCATTACATTCCATTTCAAAATCCATTCCACTTTCCTTTCCGTTTCATTCCACTTTCCATTCCACGTTCCATTCCACGTTCCTTTCCACATTCTATACCTCATTACATACAATTTCATTCCATTGCATTCCTCATTGCTTTCCACATTTCATTTAATTCCATTCAATTCCACATCCCATTCCATTCCATTCCATTCCACATTCCATTGCACATTCCATTCCACAATCCATTGCACATTCCATTGCACATTCCTTTCCACATTGCATGCCATTCCATTCCATTCCAGATTCCATTCCATTCCATTCCATTCTACATTCCATTCCATTCCATTCCATTCCACGTCCCATTCCACATTTCATTCCTAGCCATTCCTCGTTCCACTCCATTCCATTGCACATTCCATTCCATTCCATTCCATTCCAGTCCAAATTCCAATCCATTCCATTCAATTCCAGATTCCATTCCACTTTCCATTCCAGATGCCGTTCCATTCCATTCCACATTCCATTCTATTCCATTTCATTGCATTCCACATTCCATTCCATTCCATTCCATATCACATTCCATTGCATTCCATTCTATTCCATGTTCCATTCCACATTGCATTCCATGCAATTCCACATTCCATTCCTTTCCATGGCACATTCCATTCCATTCCATTCCATTCCAGTCTACATTCCATTCCATTCCATTCCATTCCAGTCTACATTCCATTCCATTCCATTCAACATTACATTCCGTTTCATTCCACATTCCATTCCATTCCTTTCCACTTTCCAATCCATTCCATTCCATATTCCAACACACTCCATTCAATTTCAATCTATATCCTTACTTTACATTCCACTTTCCATTCCATTCCATTGCACATTGCATTCCCTTCCATTCCAATTTATTCCATTCCACTTTCTATTCCATATTCCATTCCCTTCCATTTCATTCCAGTACACATTCCATTACACTCCATTCCATTCCACTTTCCATTCCACTAAATTCCAAATTCCATTCCATTCCATTCCACATTCCATTCAATATTCCATTCCATTCCATTCTCTTCCACATTCCATTCCATATTCCATTCCATTCCATTGCATACCAGTCCACATTCCATTCCATTCCAGTACATTCCACTTTCCATTCCATTAAATTCCACGTTCCTTTCCATTCCATTCCACATTCTATTCCATTCCATTCCATTCCGTATTTCCTTCCATTCCATTACACGCTCCATTCCATTCCATCCCACGTTCTATTGCATGACATTCCACATTTTATTCCACATTCCATTCCTTTTCAATCCACATTCCATACCATTCCAGTCCACGTTCCATTCCATTCCATTCCATTCCACTTTCCATTCCATTAAATTCCAAATTTCATTCCATTCCATTCCACATTCCATTCCATATTCCATTCCATTCCATTCTCTTCCACATTCCATTCCATATTCCATTCCATTCCATTGCATAGCAGTCCACATTCCATTCCATTCCAGTACATTCCACTTTCCATTCCATTAAATTCCACATTCCTTTCCATTCCATTCCACATTCCATTCCATTCCATTCCATTCCATATTTCCTTCCATTCCATCACACGTTCCATTCCATTCCATCCCACGTTCTATTGCATGACATTCCACATTTTATTCCACATTCTATTCCTTTTCATTCCACATTCCATAACATTCCAGTCCACATTCCATTCCATTCCATTCCAGTCCACATTCCATTCCCTTCCATCCCAGTCCACATTCCATTCCATTCCACATTTCATTCCATTGCGTTCCACATTAAATTCCATTCCATCCCAACTCCCATTCCATTTCATTAAAGTCCACATTCCATTCCATTCCATTCCATTCCACATTCCTTTCCATTCCATTAAAAATTGCATTCCATTCCATTACACTTCACATTTCATTCCATTCCACTTTCCATTCCAAGTTCCATTCCACTTTATATTCCACTTTCCATTCCATGTTCCATTCCGCATTCCATTCAATTCCTTTCCTTTCACCATTCCATTCCATTCCATTCCATTCCGAATTTCTTTCCATTCCATTCCAGATTCCTTTCTAGTTTCCTTTCAATTCCATTCCACATTCCATTTTACGTTCCATTCCATTCAATTCCAGTTTACATTGGAAATTCCATTCCTTTCCATTCTGAATTCCAATCCACATTGCATTCCATTCCATTCTTAACTCCATTCCACATTCCATTCCATTCCAATCCGTATTACAATACACATTCCTTTCTATTCCATTCCACATTTCATTCCACATTCCATTCCATTCTATTCCACATTCCATTCAACGTTCCATTCCACAATGCTTTCCATTCCACTCCAAATTCCATTCCATTCCATTGCACGTTCTGTTCTGCATTCAATTCCAATCCACACTCCATTCCATTCCATTCCCCATTCCATTCCAAATTCCATCCCATTCCATTGCAAATTCAATTCTATTCCACTTTCCATTCCACATTCCATTGTATATTCCATTCCATTCAATTCCATTCCACATTCCATTGTATATTCCATTCCATTCAATTCCATTCCACATTCCATTCTACTTTCCATTCCATTCCATTCCACATTCCATTCCACTTTCCATTCCATTCCTTTCCACATTCCATTCCATTCCATTCCAAATTCCATTCTACATTAGATTCCATTCCATTCCACATTCCATTCTACTTTCCTTTCCTTTCCATTCCACATTACTTTCTACATTCCATTCCATTGCATTCCACATTCCATTGCATATTCCATTTCATCCATTCAAATTTCCATTCAATTCTATTCCACATTCCAAACCATTTCATTCTATATTCCTTTCCATTACATTACATTCAATTTCATTCCATTACATTCCATTCCAGATTCCATTCCATTCCTTTCCACTCCATTACATTCCATTCCATGCCATTCCACAATCCATTCCATTCCATTCCACATTCCATTCCATTTCATTCCACTTTCCATTCGATGTTCCATTCCATTCCATTCTGCATTACATTCCATTTCACTTTCTGTTCTATTCCATTCCACGTTCCATTCCACATTCCATTCCATTTCATTCCACATACTATTCCATTCTATTTCACATGCCATTCCATTCCATTCTATTCCTCATTCCATTCCATTCCATTCAACGTTCCATTCCATTCCGTTCCATGTTCCATTACTTTCCATTCCAGGTTCCATTGCAAATTCCATTCCATTTTATTCCATTTCAGATTCCGTTCAATTCTATTCCATTCCCTTGCACTCCAAAATCCATTTCACATTCCTTTCCAATCCATTCCACATTCCTTTCAACATTCAATTCTATATTCCATTACACGTTGCATTCCATTCCATTCCAGTTTCCATTCATTTCCATTCCACTTTACTTGCCATTCCTATCCACATTCCATTCCCTTTCCATTCCACATTCCATTCCACATTCCATTCCATTCCATTCCACATTCCTTTGAACATTCAATTCCATTCCATTTCAAATTCCATTCTATTCCATTCCATTAAAAATTCCATTCCAATCCATTTCACATTCCATTCCACTTTCCATTCTATTCCATTTCTAATTCCATTCCACATTCCACTGTATTCCTTTCCACATTCCTTTCCATTCCAATCCATGATATTCCATTCCATTCCATTCCATTCCATTTCATTCCACATTCCAAGCATTCAATTCCATATGGTTTTCCATTTCTCATTCCAATCCATTCCACTCCACATTCCATTCCATTCCATTCTGTTCCATTTCATGACATTCCATATTCCATTGCATTCCATTCCATTCCACATTCGATTCCATACCATTCAATTCTAAATATAGTTCCATTGCATTCTATTCCAAAATGCATGCCATTCAATTCCACATTCCGTTCCATTCCATTCCGCATTCCATTGCACAATGCATTCCATTCCAGACCACATTCCATTACATTACATTCCACTTTCAAAACCATTCCTTTCCAAATTCCTTTCTATTCCATTCGATTTCATTCTGCATTCCATTCCATTCCATTCCAAATTCCATTGCATATTCCATTCCACATTTCATTTCACAATCCTTTACATTCCAGTACACATTCCTTATCACTCCTTTCGACATTCCAATCAATTTCATTCGGTTCCTTTCAATATTCCATTCCCCGTTTCATTCCACATTTGTTTCCATTTCATTCCACATTACATTCCATTCTGTTCCACACCCCATTCCATGCCATTCCATTGCATTCCACATTCCCTTACACATTCCAAGCATTCCATTCCACTTTCTATTCCATTCCCCTTTCCGTGCCATACAATTCCATTCCATTCCATTCCACACTCCATGCCACATTCCATTCCATGCCATTCCATTCCTTTCCACATTCCATTCCACATTCCATTCCATTCCAATCCACATTCCATTCCATATTCCATTCCATTCCACATTCCATTTCATCCCATTCCACATTCCATTCCATACCCTTCCATTCCCTTCCGCATTCCATTCCATATGACATTCAATTCCATTGCACATTCCATTCCATTCCATTCCATTCCATTTCATTCCACATTCCATTCCATATTCCATTCCTTTCCTTTGCAAATTCCATTGCCTAATATTCCACATTCAATTCCACATTCCATTCCATTCCACTTCACATTCCATTGCACATTCCATTCCATTCCATTCCACATTGAATTCCACATTCCATTCCACTCCATTCCAAATTCCATTCCACACTATATTCCACATTCCATTGCATTCCTTTCCACATTCAATTCCACTCCATTCCATTCCACTCCATTAGACATTCCATTCCACATTCAATTCCATTACATTCCACACTCCATTCCATTCCATTCTATTCCATTCCATTTTCCTTTCCGTTCCATTCCATTCCACTTTCCCTCCCATTCCATTTCACTTTCCATTCCACATTCGATTCCACATTCTATTACATGTTCCATTCCCCTTTCCCTTGCATTCCATTCCACATTCCATTCCACATTCAATTTCTTTCAATTCCCCGTTTCATTCCATTGCATTCCAACGTCCATTCCATTCAATTCCACGTTCCATGCCATTTCTTTCCATGTTCCTTTCCATTCCATTCCACATTCCTTTCCGCATTCCATTCCATTCCGCATTCCAATCTATTTCATTCCATATTCCATTCTATTCCAATCCACTTTCCATTCCACATTCCATTCCATTCCATTCCACATGGCATTCCATTCCATTCCATTCCACATTCCGTTAATTTCCATTCCACTTTCTATTTCATCCCATTCTGCATTCCAATCCATTCCATTTCACGTTCCATTACACATTCCATTCCATTGCAAAATCCATTGTATTTCCCTTTCCATTCGATTCCTTTCCATTTTCCACTCCACGTTCCATTCCATTCCATATTACATTCCACATTCCGTTCCTCATTCCATTCCACACTCCATTACATTCGAATTTCCATTCCATTCCATTCCACATTCCATACCACGTCCAATTCCATTCCATTCCACATTCCATTGCATTCCTTTACACAATGAATTCCAACCCATTCCACATTCCATTCCATTCCTTTCCATTCCATATTACATTCCATTCTTAACCACATTCCATTCCATTCCATTCCACATTCCATTCCACTTTCCATTCCATTCCATTTAACATAGAATATGGAATGGAATATGGAATCGAATGTGCAATGGAATGTAATCGAATGTGAAATGGAATGTGGAATGGAATGGAATGGAATGTGGAATGGAATGTGGAATGGAATGGAATGGGGTGAGGAATGTATTGGAAGAGAATGTGGAATGGAAAGGAATGGAATGTGGAATAGAATGTTGAATGGAATTAAATGTGGAATGGAATGAAATGGAATGTGGAATCGAATTGAAAGGACTGTGGAATGGAATGTGGACTGGAATGGAATGGAATGTGGAGTGGAATGGAATGGAATTTGGAATGGAAAGTGGAATGGAATGGAAAGGAATGTGGAATGGATTGGAATACAACGTGTAAAGGAATGATATTTCGAATGGAACATGGAATGGAATGGATTCGAATGTGCAAAGGAAAGTGGATTGGAATGGAATGGAATGGAATATGGAGGGGAATGGAATGGAATGTGGCATGGAATTGAAATAATGCGGAATGGAATGGAATAAAATGTGGAATGGAATGTGGAATGGAATGGAATGGAAAGTGGAATGGAATGGAATGAAATGTGGAATGGAATTGAATGGAAAGTGGAATGGAATGGAATGAAATGTGGAATGGAATGTGGAATTGAATGGAATTGAAAGTGGAACGGAACGGAATGGTATGTGGAAAGGAATGGAACGTGGAATGGAATTGAATGGAATGTGGATTTGAATGGAATGGAATGTGCAATGGAATGGAGAGGAATGGAATGGAAAGAGAAATGGAATGCGGAATGCAATGTGAAATGGAATGCGGAATGGAATGTGGAATGGAAAGTGGAATGGAATGAAATGGATCATGGAAAGAAATGGAATGGAAGGTGGAATGGAAAGTGGAATGGAAATTGGTAAGGAATGTGGAATGGAATGGATTGGAATGTGGAATGGAATGTGCAGTGGAATGTGGAATTTAATACAATGGAACATGGAATGGACCGTGGAAAGGAACGTGGAATGGAACGTGGAATAGAACGTTGAATGAAATGTGGAATTCAATGTAATGGAATGTGGAATGGAATGTTGAAATGAAAGCAATGAAATGAGGAATGAAATGTGGAATGCAATGGAAGGGAATGTTGAATGGAATGGGGTGGAACGTGGAAAAGAATGTGGAATGGAATGTTGAAGGGAATGTGGAATGGAAGGGAATGTAATGTGGAGTCCAATGGAAAGGAATGTGGTTTGGAATGGAATGGAATGGAATGTGGAATAGAATGGAATGGAATGGAATGCAATGTGGAATTCAATGGAAAGGAATGTGGAATGCAATGGAATGGAATGGAATGTAGAATTGAATGGAATGGAATGAAGAAATTAATGGAATATAATGTGGAATAGTATTTAATGCGACGTGGAATAGAACGTGGATTGGAATGTGGAATGGAATGTGGAAAGTAATTGAATGGATTGTGGAATATAATAGAATGGAATGTGGAACAGAATGGAATGGAATGAAACGTGGAATAGAATGGAAGGCAATGGAATGGAATGCGAAATGGAATGCAATGGAATGTGGAATGCAAGGGAATTGAATGAAATATGGAATTAAATGGAATGGAATATCGAATGGAATGGAATGGAATGTGCAATGGAATTGAATGGAACGTGGATTAGAACGTGGAATTTCATGTGGAATGGAATGTGGAATGTAATTTAATGGAATGTGGAATATAATGGAATGGGATGTGGAATGGAATGTAATGTAATGGAATGTGGAATAGAATGGAATGCAATGGATTGGAATGTCGAATGGAATGGAATAGTATGTAGAATGGAATCTTGATTGGAATGCGGAATTGAATGTGGAATGAAATGTAGAATGGAAAGGAATGTAATGTGGAATGCAATGTGGAATGGAATGTTGAATGAAAAGTGGAATGGAATGGAATGGAAAGTGGACTGGAACATGGAATAGAATGAAATGGAACATCGAGTGGAATGTGGAATGAAACGTGGAAGGGAACATGGAATGGAATAGAATGGAATGTGGAATGGTATGTGGAATGGAATGTGGAAAGGTTAGTTGAATGGAATGTTGAATGGAATGGAAAGAAAAGAGGAATGGAATGTGGAATTTAATATGGAATTTAATGTGGAATGGAATGTCAAAGTGAACATGAATTGGAATGGAGTGGAATGTGGAATGGAATGTGGAATAGAATGTGAAATGGAATGTGGAATAGAATGTGGAATGGAATGGGTAATGGAATGTGGAATGGAATGGAATGGAATGTGGAATGGAATGTGGAATAGAATTTGGAAAGTAATGTGGAATATAATGGAATGAGGAATGGAGTGGATTGGAACATGGAAAGGGATGTGCAATGAAATTAAGAAGAATATGGAATGGAAAGGAAAGGAATGTGGAATGGAATGTGGAATGGAACGGAATAGAATGTGGAATGGCATGTGAAATAGAGTGTGGAACGGAATGTGGAATGCAAAGTAATAAAATGTTGAAAGGAATGTGGAATGAAGTGTGGAATGGAATGGGGAATGGAATGGAAAGGAATGTGGGATGGAATGTGGAATGGAATGTGCAATGGAATGGGGTGGATTGTGGAATGGAATTGAATGGAATGGTGTGGAATATGGAATGGAATGCAATGGAAAGTGGAATGGAACGTGGAAAGGAATGTGGAATGGAACGTGGAATGCAAAGTGGAAACGAAGGTGGAATGGAATGGAATGGAAAGTGGAATGGAATGGAATGGATCGTGTAATGGACTGTGGGATGCAATGAAATGGAATGTGGAATGGAATGTGGAATGGAACGTGGAATAGAATTCGGATTGAAAAATGGGATGGAATGTGGAATGTAGTTGAATGGAATGTGGAATGGAATTGAATGGAAAGTGGAATAGAATGGAATGGAATGGAATGTGGAAAGGAAAGTGGAATTGAATGTGGAATGTAAGGGAATGGAATGTGGATTGGAATTTAACCGAATGTGGAATGGAATGGAATGGAATGTGAAAGGGATTGGAACATGGAATGGAATGGTTTGGAATGTGGATTGGAATGGAATGGAATGTGTAATTGAATGGAATGGAACGGAATGGAAATTGAAATGGAAAGTGGAATGGACTGTGAAATGGAATGTGGAATGGAATGTGGAATGGAAAGTGGAATGGAAAGAAATGGAACGTGTAATGGAATATAATGGATTGTACAATGAAAGGGAATGGAAAGTGGAATGGATAATGCAATGGAACGTGCAATGGAATGTGGAGTGGAATGGAATGGAAAGTGGAATGGAATGTGGAATGGAATGTGGAATGAGATGTTGAGCAGAATGTGGAATGGAATGTGTAATGGAACGAAATGGAATGTGGAATGGAATGTGGAATGGAATGTGGAATGGAAAGGAATGTAACGTGAAATGTAATGTGGAATGGAATGTGGAATGGAAAATGGAATGGAATAGAATGCAATGTGGAATGGAACATGGTATAGAATGGAATGGAACGTGGAGTGCAACGTGGAATGCATCATGGCATGGAAAGTGGAATGGAATGAAATACGGAATGGACATAAAGGAATGTGGAATGGACAGAGAAATGGAACGTGGAATTGAAGGTTGAATGGAATGGAAAGGAAAGTGGAATGGAATGTGGAATGGAATGTGGAAGGGAACATGGAATGAAATACAATGTAATGTGGAATGGAAAGTGGAATAGAATGAGTAATGGAATATGGAATGGACTGCAATGGAATGTGTACTGGAATGTGGAATAGAATGTGAAATGGAATGAGCAGTGGAATGGAATAGATGGGAATGTGGAAAGGAATGCTGAATGGAACGCAATTGAATGTGGCATGGAATGGAATGGAATCTGGAATGAAATGTGGAATGTAATGTGGAATGAAACAGAATGGAATGTGGATTGCAATGTGGACTGGAGTGTGGAAAGGAATGTGGAATGGAAAGGAGTTGAATGTGGAATGCAAAGGAATTGAAGGTTGTATGGAATGTGGATTGGAATGAGCAATGGAATGGAAAGAATTGTGGAATGGAAAAGAACGGAATAGTATGGAATATGGAATGCAGAGGAATTGAATGTGCAATGGACCGTGGAATGGAACGTGGAATGGAACATGTAATGGAAGGCGGAATGGAATGCAATGGAAGGAGGAATGGAATGTGGAATGGAAAGGAAAGGTACGTGGAATGGATTGGAATGTGGAATGGAATGGAATTGAATGGAATGTGGAGTTGAAGTTGGAATTGAATGGAATCGAATGTGGAAAGGAATGTTTAAAGGAGCGGAGTGGTATGTGGAAAGGAAGGTGCAATGGAATAGAATGTGGAATGGAATGGAATGAAACGTGGAATGGAACGTGGAATGCAATATGGAATGGAATGTGGAATATAATGGAATGGAATGTGGAATGTAACGTGGAATGCAATGGAATGGAACGCGGAATTGAAAGTGGAATGGAATGTGTAATGGAATGTATTTGATCATAGAATGGAACGTGGAAAGGAATGGAAAGGAACGTGGAACGGAATGTGGAATGGAATGTGGAAGGGAACGTGGAATGGTACGTGGAATGGAATGGAAAGTGGAATGGAATGTGGAATGGAATGGAATGGAATGGGGAATGAAATGTGAAATGTAATGGAATGGGATGCGGCATTGAATGGAATGGAATGTTGAAAGAGATGTTGAATGGAATGGAATGGAATGTGGAATGGTTTGTGGAATGGAAAGTGGAATGCAATGGAACAGAATGTGGAATGGAAAGTGCAATACAATGTTTAAGGGAATG
Organism: Pongo abelii; assembly: GCF_028885655.2. NCBI lineage: Eukaryota > Metazoa > Chordata > Mammalia > Primates > Hominidae > Pongo > Pongo abelii. The sequence continues at coordinate 8,662,850 of NC_072000.2, read as the reverse complement.
TGGAATGGAATGTGGAATAGAACGGAATGGAATGTAGAATAGAATGTGGAATGCAATGTGGAATGGAACGGGGAATTGAAAGTGGATTGGAATGGAATGGAACGTGAAATAGAATGTGGAATGGAATGGAATAGAATGTGTAATGGAAGGTGGAATGGAATGGAATGGAATGTGGAATGGAATGAAATGGAATGTGGAATGGAATGTGGAACAGAATGGAATGGAACGTGGAATGAAATGGAATGGAATATGGAATGGAATGTGAGACGGAATGGAATGCAATGTTGAATGCAATGGAATGGAATGTGGAATGGATTGCGGAATGTAATGGAATGGAATGTGGAAAGGAATGGCAAGGAATGTGGAATAGAATGGGGAATGTAATGTGAAATGGACAGTGTAACGGAAGGGAATGGAACGTGGAATAGAACGTAGAATGGTATGGAATGGAATGTGGAATTGAACGTGGAATGGAATATGTTATGTAATGTGGAATGGAAGGTACAATGGAATGTGCAACGGAAAGTTTAATGGAACGAGGAGTTTAAAGAAATGGAACCTGGAATGCAACATGGAACGGAATTAAATGCAACGTGGAATGGAATATGGAATGGAATGCGGAATGGAACGTGGAATGGAATGTGGAATGGAATGTAATGGAATGGGGAATGGAATTGAATGGAATATGGAATGGAATGTGGAATGGAATGTGGAATGGAATGGAATGAAATGTGGAATGGAATGCGAATTGGAATTGAATGGAATGAGGAATGGAATGGAATGGAATGTGTAATGGAATTTTGACTGGAATGCATTGGAATGTGGAATGGATTGTGGAAATAAACGGAATGGAATGGAATATGGAATGGAATGTGGAAAGGAATGTGCAAAGGAATGTGGAATGGAATGTCGACAGGAATGCAATGGAATGTGGAATGGAATGTGGAATGGAGCAGAATGGAATGTGGAATGGAATGTGTATCAGAATGTGGACAGGAAAGCAATGGATTGTGGGATGGAATGTGAATGGCATGCAATGGAATGTGGAATGGAAAGTGTAATGGAACAGAATGGAATGGAATGTAGAATGGAGTGCAATGGAATAGAATGAAATCTAAGGTAATGTGAAAGTGACCGTGTAATGGAAGGTGGAATGGATTGGAATGGAATGTGGAATGGAATGGAATGGAACGTGGAACAGAAAGGAATGGAATGTGTAATGGAAAGTAATGTAATGTGGAATGCAATGGAATGGTATGGAAAGTGGAATAGAATGGAATGGAATGGAATGGAATGTGTAATGGAATGGATTGGAATGTGGAATGGAATACAATAGAATGTGGAATTGAATGGAATGGAATGTGGAGAGGATTCGAATGCATTGTAATATGGAATGGAATGCAATGTAATAGAATGAAAGGGAATGCAATGTGGAAAGGAATGTGGAATGGAATGGAATGCCATCGAATGTGGAATGGAATGGAACATGGAACGGAATGTGGAATGGAACGTGGAATAGGAAGAGGAATGGAATGGAATAGATTGTGGAATGGAATGTGCAATGGAGAGGAATGGAATGTGAAACGGAATGTGGAATAGAATATGGAATAGAATGGAATGGAATGTGGAATGCGAAGTGGATTGGAATGGAACGCAATGTGGAATGTAATGCAGTGGAATGTGGAGTCGAAAGAGGACTGGAATACAATGGTATGTGGAACGGAATGAGGAATGGAATGTGGAATGGTATGTGGAATGGAATGTGGAATGGAACATAATGTAATGTGAAATGGAACGTGGAATAGAATGGAATGGAACGTGGAATGGAGCGTAGAATGAAGTGGAATGGTATGCGGGATTGAATGTGGAATGGAACGTGGAATGCAATGTGGAATGAAATGTGGAATGCACCGTGGAATGGAATGAGGAATGGAATGTGGAATGGAAAGTTATGGAATGTAGAATGGAATGGAAAGGAATGTGGAATGGAATTTAATGGAAAGCAAAATGGAATGTGTAATGGAATGGAATGGAAGGTGGAATGGAATGGAATGTGGAATGGAATGGAAGTTAATGGTATGGAATGTGGAATGGAATAGAATGTAATGTGCAGTGGAATCAGGAAAGGAATGGAATGGAATGGAATGTGGAATGGAAAGTGGAATTGAACGAGGAATGGAATGCGGAATGGAACGTGGAATGGAACGTGGAATGAAATGTGGAAAGGAATGTAATGGAATGTGGAATGGAAGGGAATGTAACGTGCAATGGAATGTGGAATGGAATGGAATGGAATGTGGAATTGAATTCAATGGAATGTGTAATGGAAAGGAATGGAATTTCGAATGAAATGGAATGTTATGATATGTGGAATGGAATTGAAAGGTATGGAATAGAACGTGGAATGCAAGGAAGGTAATGTGGAATAGAATGGAATGAAACGTGCAATGGAAAGTGAAATGGAAGGTAGAATGGGATGTGGAATGGAATGCTGAATGGAATGTGTAATGGAATGTTATGGGATGCGGAATGGAATGGAATGTGTAATGGAATGGAATGGAATGTGTAATGGAATGAAAAGGAATGTTGAATGGAATGTGGAATGGAATGGAACTGAATGTGGAATGCAATGGAATGGAATGTGGAAAGGAATGGAATGGAATGTGGAATGCAATGTCGAATGCAATATGGAATGGATTGGAATGGAAAGTGGAATGGAATGGAATGGAACGTGGATTGGAATGGAATGGAACGTGGTATGGAATGTGGAAACAAACGTGGACAAGAATATTGAATGTAGCGTGGAATGGAATGGAATGGAATGTGGAATGGAATGGAATGCAATGTGGAAAGGAAAGTGAAATAGAATGGAATGGAATGCGGAATGAAATGAAATGGAATGTGGAATGGAATGGGGCATGGAGTCTGGAAAGGTATGTGGAATGGAATGGAAAGGAATGTATAATGGACTGTGGATAGGAGTGAGCAATTGAAGGTTGAATGGATTGTGGAAAGGAATGTGAAATGGAATATGGAATGGAGTGGAATGGAATGTGAAATTGAATGGAATGGAATGTGGAATGGTATGTGGAATGTAATCTGGAAAGGAATGTGTAATGGAACGGAATGGAATGTGTAATGGAACGTTGAATGGAATGTGGAATGGAATGTGGAATGGAACGGAACAGAAAGTGGAATGGAATGTGGAATGCAGTTTGTAATGGAAAGTGGAATGGACTGAATGGAACGTGGAATAGAATGTGGAATGGAATGTAGCAAGGAACGTGAAAAGGAATGGAATTGACTGTGGAATTGAACGTGGAATGAAATGAAATGGGACGTGGAATGGAAAGTGGAATGGAACGTGGAATGGAGAGGAATGGAACGTTAAATGGAACGTGGAATGGAATGTGGAAATGAATGGAATGCAATGTGAATTGGAATGTGGAATAGAATAGAATGGAATGTGGAATGGAATGGAACGGAATGTGGAATGGAATGTGGAATGGAGTGTGGAAGTAATGTAGAATGGAACGGAATGGAATGTAAAATGGAATGTGGAATGGAATGGAATGGAATGTGGAATGAATGTGTAATGGAATGGTATGGAATGTGAAATGGAATGTTGAATGGAATGCAATGGAATGTGGAATGGGACGTGGAACTCCATGTAGAAAGGAATGTGGAAAGGAATGTGGAATGGAACGGAATGGAATGTGAAATGCAATGGAATGGAATGTGGAATGCAATGTGGAATGTAATAGAATGGACTGTGGAATTGAATGTGGAAAGGAATGTGTAATGGTACGGAATGGAATGTGGAATGGAATGTGGATTGGAGTGTGGATTGGAATGTGGAATGGAATGTGGAATGCAATGAGGAAAGGAATGTGGAAAGGAATGTGAAATGGAACGGAATGGAATGTGGAATGGAATGGGTAATGGAAGGGAATGCAATGTGAAATGGAATGTGGAATGGAATGTGTAATGGAAAGTCCAATATAATGCAAAGGAATTTGGAATTTAACGTGGAATGGAATGGAATGGAACGTGGAATGTAATGTGGGATGGAATGTGGAATGAAATGTGGAATGGAATGGAAGGGAGTGTGCAAAGGAATATGGAATGTAATGAGGAATGGAATGTGGAGAGGAAAGCAATGGATTGTGGAATAGAATGTGGAAGGGAACGTGGAACGGCATGAAATGGAAGGTGGAACTGAATGGAATGGAATGTGGAATGGAATGGAAAGGAACGCAGAAAGGAAAGTGGAATAGAGCACGGAATGGAAGGTGGAATGGAATGTGGAATGGAATGGAATGGAAAGTGCAATGGAATGTGGAAAGGAATTGAAAGGAATGCGACAAGGAACATGGAATGGAATGTGGAATGCAATGTTGAATGGAACGCACTGGAATGTGGATTGGAATGTGGAATGTACCGTGGAATGGAATGTGGATTGAAAAGAAGAATGGAATGGAATGGAAAGCGGAATGGAACGTGGAATTGAACATGGAATGGAAAGTGGAATGTAATGTGGATTGGAATGGAAAGGAATGTGGAATGGAATGTAGAATGCAAAAGGGAATGCAATGGAATGCAATGGAATGGGAAAAGGAATGTGGAATGGAATGTGAAATGGAACGTGGAGTGGAATGCGGAGTGGAATGAAATGGAACTTGGAATGGAACGTGGAATGGAATGTGGAATCGAATGGAATGGAATGTAGAATAGAATGTGGAATGAAATGGAATGGAATGTGGAATGAAACGTGCAATGAAATGGAATGGAATTTGCAAAGGAATGCAGAATTGAATGTGTAAGGGAATGCAATGGTATGTCAAATGGAATGTGGAATGGAATGTGAAATGGAATATGGAAAGAAATGTCGAATGGAACGGAATGCAACGTGGAATGGAAAGTGGAAAGGAAATTGGAATGGAATGGAATGAAATGTGGAAAGGAATGTTGAATGGAATGTGTAATGGAATGGAATGGAATGGAATGTGGAACGGAATGTGGAATGGAACGTTTAATGGAACATGGAATGGAATGTAATGGAACGTGGAATGGAACTTGCAATGGTACGTGGAATAGAAGGTGGAATGGAATGAGGAATGGAATGGAAAGGAATGTGAAAGGGAATGTGGAATGGAATGTGAAATGCAATGTGGAGTTGAATGGAATGGAATGTGGAATGGAACGTGGAATTGAATGGAATGGAACACGGAATTGAACATGGAATAGAATGCAATGAAACGTGGAAAGGAACATGGTATGGAACGTGGAATGGAAAGTGGAATGATATGTGGAATGCAATGGGAAATGGAATGGAATGGAATGTGGAAGGGAATGTGGAAAGGAATGTGGAGTAGAATGCAATGGATTGTGTAGTGGACCATGGAATGGAATGTGGAATGCAATGTGGAGTGGAATGTGGAATGGAATCTGAAATATAATGGAATGGATTGTGGAATGGAATGTGGAAAGGAATGTGGAATAGAATGGAATGGAATGTGGAATGGAATGTAGTGGGTTGTGTAATGCAATGTGGAATGGAATTAAATGGAATGTGGAATAGAATGAGGAATGGAATGTGGAAAGGAATGTGGAATGGTATGGAATGGAATGTGCAATGGAATGTGGAATGAAGTGTGGATTGGAATGTGAAATGGAACGGAATGGAATGTGGAATGTAATGTCGAATGGAATGTTTAATGGACGGAATGGGACTTGGATTGGAATGTGGAACGGAATGTAGCATGGAAAGTGAAATGGAAAGGAATTGACTGTGTAATTGAAGGTGGAATGAAAAGGAATGGGACGTGCAATGGAACGTGGAATGGAAAAGAATGGAACGTTAAATGGAATGTGAAATGAAATGTGAAAAGTAATGGAATGGAAAGTGGAATGGAATTTGAAATGGAATGTGGAATAGAATGGAATGGAATGTGGAATGGAATGGAATGGAATGTGCATTGGAATGTGGAACAGAATGTGGAACATAATGTGGAATGGAATGTGAAAACGAATGTGGAATGGAACGGAAGGGAATGTGAAATGTAAAGGAATGGAATGTGGAATGGAATGTGGAATGAAATGGAATGTGGAATGGAATGTGAAAAGGAACGTGGAATGGACTGTGGAATGGATTGTGTAATTGAATGTGAAATGAAATGTGAAATGGAATGTGGAAAGGAATGTGTAAAATAATGTGGAATGGAACGGAATTGAATATGGAATGGAATGTGGAATGTAACGGAATGGAATATGGAATGGAATGTAGAATGGAATGTGGAATGGAGTGTGGAATGGAATGTGTAATGGAACTGAATGCAATGTGAAAAGGAATATGGAATTGCATGTGTAACGGAATGTAAAATGTAATGCAATGGAATGTGGAATTGAACGTGGAATGGAATGGAATGGAAAGTGGAATGGAATGTGGGATGGAATATGGAATGGAGTGTGGTATGGAATGTCGAAAGGAATGTGGAACGGAATGGAGAGGAATGTGGAATGGAATGTGTAATGGAGTGGAATAGAATGTGAAATGGAATGCAGATTGGAATTTGGAATGAAAAGTGGAATGCAATGTGGAATGGAATGTGGAATGGAATGAAATGGAACATGTAATGGAATGTGAAATGGAAAGCAATGGAATGTGGAAAGGAATGGAATGGAATGTGCAATGGAATTTGGAAAGGAAACTGGAATAGAATGGAATGGAATGTGTAATGGAAGTTGGAATGGAATTGAATCGACCTTGGAATGGAACGTACAATGGAAAGTGGAATGGAATGGAATGGAATGAGGAATGGAATTAAATGTGGAATGGAATCGAAGGGAAGGAGGAATGGAATGTGGAATGGAATGGAATAGAATGGGGAATGGAATGGAATGGAATGTGAAATTGAATGTGGAACGGAATGTGAAATGTAATGTGGAATGGAGTGGAATGGAACGTGGAATGGAATGTTGAACGGAATGTGGAATTGAAAGTGCAATGGAATGTGGAAAGGAATGGGGAATGGAACAGAATGGAATGTGAAATCTAATGTGGAATTGAATGTGTAATGGAATGTAAAATGTAATGCCATGGAATGTGGAATTGAACGTTGAATGGAATGGAATGGAACATGGAATGGAATGTGGGATGGAATGTGGAATGGATTGTGGAATGGAATGTAGAAAGGAATGCGGAACGGAATGGAGTGGAATGTGGAATGGAATGTGAAATGTAGTGGAATAGAATGTGCAATGGAATGTGGAAAGGAATGTGGAATGGAACGGAAGGGAATGTGAAATGCAATGTGGAATGGAATGGAATGGAATGTTGAATGGAAGGGAATGGAATGTGGAATGGAATGTGGAACAGAATGTATAATTGAATGTGTAAAGGAATCTGGAATTTATCGGAATGGAATGTGAAATGGAATGGAATGGAATGTTTAATTGAATGTGGAATTAAATGGAATGGAATGTGGATTGGAAGGAGGAAAGGAACGTGGAATGGAACGGAATGGGATGTGGAAGGGGATGTGGAATGGAATGTGGAATAGATTGTGGAATGGAATGCGGAATGGAAAGCATAAAGGAATGTGGAATGGAACGGAAGAGAATGTGGAATGCAATGTGGAAAGGAGTGTGGAATGGAATGTGGAACGGAGTGTGAAATTTAAAGTGGAATGGAACTGAATTGAACGTGGAATGGAATGTGGAATGGAAAGTGGAATGGAGTGAGGGTTGGAATGTGTAATAAAACGTAATGGAATGTGAAATGGATTTTGGAAATTAATGTGGAATGGAATGTAAAATATAAGGGAATGGAATGTGGAATTGAAAGTGGTATGGAAAGGAATGGAACGTTGAATGGAATGTGGCATGGAATGGAGTGGAATGTGGAATGGATTGTGGAATGTAATGTGGAATGTATTGTGGAATGGAAATTGGAGCGGAATGTGTAATGGAATGTGGATTGGAATGTGTAACGGAAAGTGTAGTGTAACGTGGAATGGAACGTGGAATGTAATGGAATTGAACGTGTAATGGAATGTGGAATAGAATGGAATGTGGAATGAGATGTGGAATGGAATGTGGAATGAAATGTAGAAAGGAAAGAAATGGAGTGCGGAATGGAATGTGCAATGGAATAGAATGGAATGTGGAATGGAATGTGGAACGGCATGTGGAATAGAATGTGGAATGGAATGGAATGGAATGTGGAATGGAAGGTGGAATGATATTGAATGGAACTTGGAATAGAACGCTGAATGGAAAATGGAATGGAATGTGGAATGGAATGGAATGGAAAGTGGAAAGGAATTTAATGGAATGTGGAACGGAATGTGGAATGGAATGCGGAATGAAATGTGGAACGAAATTTGGAATGGAACAGAATGGAATGTGGAATGACATGTGCAATGGAGTGTGGAATGGAATGTGTAATGGAACGGAATGGAATGTGAAAAGGAATGTGGAATGGAAAGTGGAATAGAAAGTCAAACGCAATGGAATGAAGTGTTTAATTGAACATGGCATGCAATGGACTGGAACGTGGAATGGAATGTGGGATGGAATCTAATGGACTGTGGAATGGATTGTGGAATGGAATGTAGTGGAATGTGGAATGCAATGTGAAACAGAGTGTAATGGAATGTGAAATGAAGTATGGATTGCAATGTGGAATTGGACATGGAATGGAATGGAATGGAGCGTAAAATGGAATGTGGAACAGAATGGAATGGAATGTGGAATGCAATGGAATCGAATGTGGAATAGAATGTGTAAAGGAAAGTGGAATGGAACGGAATGGAATGGGGAATGGAACGTGGAATTTAATTGAATGGAACGTAGAATGGAACACTGAATGGAATGTGGAATGGAATGGAATGAAATGTGGAATGTAACGGAATGGAATGTGGAATGGAATGGAATGGAATGGAATGTGGAATGGAAAGTGGAATGGAATGGAATGGAATGAGAAATGGAATGTGGAATGGAATGGAATGCAATGTGGAATGGAAGGGAGTGAAATGTAGGATGGAATGCGGAACGGAATGTGGAATGGAATGTGGAATGGAATGTGGATAGGAATCTGGAATGGAAAGGAATGGAGAGTGAAATTGAATAGAATGGAATGTGGAATGGAATGTTTAATGGAATGCAATGGAATGTGGAATGGAATGTGGAATGGAACAGAATTGAATGTGGAAAGAAATGGAATGGAATGATAGGGAAAATGGAATGCAATGGAATGGAATGTGGAATGGAATGGAATGGAATGTGGAATGGATTATGGAATGGAATGGAATGGAATGTGGAATGGAATGGAATGTTATCGTTTGTAATGTGGAATGGAATGAAATTGCGTGTGGAATGGGATGTGGAATGGAATGGAATGGAACGTGGAAAGGAACGTGGAATGGAACGTGTAAAGAACGTGCAATGGAAAGTGTAATGGAACATGGAATGGAATGACTAATACAATGGAATGGAATGTGGAATAGAATGGAATTTAATGGAATGTGGAATGGAATGGACTGGAAAGTGGAATAGAATGGAATGGAACGAGGAATGGAAAGGAAATGAATGGAATGTGCAAAGGAATGGAATGGAATGTGGAATTGAATTGAATTGAATGGAATGTTGGATAGAATGGAATGGAATATGGAATGTAATGGAATGGAATTAGGAAACGAACGGAATTTAACATGCAATGGAATGGAATTGAATGTGGAATGGAATACAGTGGAATTGAATAGAATGTGGACTGTAATGGAAAGGAATGGAAAGAAATGTGGAATGGAATGGAATGGAATGGAAAGTGGAAAGGAATGGTATGGTTGGTGGAATAGAACGTAATGGAACTTGGAATGGAATACGGAATGGAATGTGGAAATTTATGTTCAATGCAACGGAATGGAATGTGTAATAAATTGGAATGGACTGTTGAATGGAATGGAATGGAAAAGAATGTTGAATAGAATGGAATGGAATGGAACGGAATGTGGATTGGAATGGAATGGAATGTGGAATGGAATGCGCGATGAAATGGAAAGGAATGTGGAATGGAATCGAACGGAATGTGGAATGGAATTGAATGGAATATGGACTGGAATGTGAAAAGGAATGTGGAAAATAATGGAATGGAATGGAATTGAATGGAATGTGGAATGCAACGTGAAATGGATTGGAATTGAATGTAGAATTCAACGTGGAATGGAATGGAATGGGAATTGAAATGGAACGTGGAATGGAATGGAATGGAATGTGAAATGCAATGTGGAAAGGAATGGAATGCAATGAGGAATGAAATGTGGAATTGAATGGAATGTAATGGGGAAAGGAATGTAATGGAATATGGAATGGAACGTGCAATGGATCGTCGTATGTAATGGAATGGAACATATAATGGAATGTGGAATGGAATGAAATGGAGCATGGAATGGAATGTGGAATGGAATAGAATGGAATGTGGAATGGAATGGAATGGAATGTGGAATGGAATGGAATAGAATGTGGAATGGAATGTGGAATGGAATCTTTAATGAAAGGTGGAATGGAATGTATAATGGAATGGAATAGAATGTGGAATGGAAGGTGGAATGAAATGAGGAATGAAACGGAAATAATGCGGAAATGTATGTGTAATGGAATGAGGAAAGGAAAGTGTAACGGAATTTAATGGAACATGGAAAGGAACATGGAATGGAATGGAATGGAACATTGAAAGTAACGTGGAATGCAATGTGGAATGCAATGATTAATGGAATGCAATGGAATGTGGCATGAAATGGAATGGAATGTGGAATGGAATGAAATGGAATGTGGAATGGGATGGAATGTAGAATGGAATGTGGAATGCAGTGTGTAATGGAATGAGGAATGGAAATTGGAATGGAAAGCGGAATATAATGTAGAATGGAACGTGGAAAGGAAAGTGGAAAGGAAGAGAAAGGAATGTGGAAAGGTATGGAATGGAATATGGAATGGAATATAATAGAATGTGGAATGGAATGTCGAATGGAATGGAATGGAAAGGAATGTGGAATGGAAAGTAGTGGAATAGAATGTGAAATGGAAAGTGACGGAATGGAAAGTGGAATTGAAGATGGTATGGAATGTAATGGAATGTGGAGAGGAATGGGGAATGGAACGTGGAATGGTAGGAATGGAACTTGGAACGGAACGTGGAATGGAATGAGGAATGGAATGTGGAATGCAAGGTGGAATGGAATGTGGAAGGGAAAGTGGAATGGAAAGGAATGGAATGTGGAGTGGAATGGAATGGAATGGAATGCAGAATGGAATGTGGAATGGAATGGAATGAAATCTAAGGTAATGTGAAAGGGATCGAATGTGGAGTGGAATGGAATGGAATGGAATGCGGAATGGAATGTGGAATGGAATGGAATGGAATGTGGAATGGAATGGAATGGAATGTGGAATGAAATGGAATGGAATGGTATGGAATGCCGAATGGAAACGAATCGAATTTGGAATGAAATTGAATGGAAAGCTATGGAATGTGAAATGGAATGGAATGCAATGTGGAATGGAACGTGGAATGGAACGTGGAATGGAAAGAGGAATGGAACCTGGAATGGAATGTGGAATATAACGTGGAAGGGAATGTGGAATAGAATCTGGAATGGAATGGAATGTATTTAGTAATGGAATGGAATGAAACGGAATGGAATGCCGAATGGGACAGAAAGGAATATGGAAAGGAATGGAATGAAATGGAATGTGGAATGGAATAGAATGTGGAATGGAATGGAATGGAATGTGGAATGGAATGGAATGGAATGTGGAATGAAATGGAATGGAATGTGGAATGGAATGGAATGGAACGTGGAATGGAATGGAATGGAATGTGGAATAGAATGGAACGGAATGGAATGTGGAATAGAATGGAATGGAATGGAATGTGAAATGGAATGTGGAATGGAATGGAATGGAATGTGTAATGCAATGGAACGGAATGTGTGGTGAAATGGAATGGAATCTGGAATGGAATTGAACGTGGAATGGAAAGAAATGTGGAATGGAATGGAATGGAATGTGGATTGGAATGGAATGGAATGTGGAATGGAATTTAATGGAATGGAATGGAATGTGAAATGGAATATACAAAGGAATGTGGAATGGAATGTGGAGTGGAATGGAATGGAATGTGGTATGGAATGTGGAATGGAGCGTGGAAGGGAACGTGGAATGGAATGGAACGTGGAATGGAATGTGGAATTGAATGGAGTGCAATGGATTGTGTAATGGAATGTGGAATGGAATGTGTAATGGAATGGAATGAAATGAGGACTTGAATATGGAGATTAATGGACTGGTATGTGTAATGGAATATGGGCTGGAATGGAATGGAATGTGGAATGAAATGCAAAGGAATGGGGACTGGAATGTGGAATGGAACGGAATGGAATGTGGAATGCAAACTTTAATGGAATGTGGAATGGAAAGCAATAGAATGTTGAGTAGAATGGAATGGAAATTAGAATGAAATGTCAAATGTAATGGAATGGAATGTGGAATTCAACGTGGAATGGAATGGTATGGAACATGGAATAGAATTTGTGATGGAATGGAATGGAATGGATTGTGGAAGGGAATGTGGAATGGAATGGAGTGAAATGTGGAATGGACTCTGAAATGGAATGTAATGGAATGATAAACTTAATGTGGATTGGAATGTGGAATGGAATGTGGAATGGAACGTGGAATGGAAAGTGCAATGGAATGGAATGTAACGTGTAATGGAATGTGGAATGGAATGGAATGGAAAGAGGAATGGAATGTGGAATGTAATGGAACGGATTGTGGAGTGGAATGGAATGGAATTTGGAACATAATGTGGGATGGAATGTGGAATGGAACGGAATGCAATGTGGAATGGAATGTGAAAAAGAATGTGGAATGGCATGTAATGTAATGTGGAATGGAATGTGGAATGGAATAAAATGGAACTTGGAATGGAACGTGGCATGTAACATGGAATGTAATTTGGAATAGAATGGAATTGAATGTGGAATGGAATGTAATGGAATGTGGAATGGAACTTAGAGTGAAGTATGGAATGGAATGTAGACTGGAAGGGAATGAAAAGTGGAACGGAATGTGAAATGGAATGTGGAATGAAATTTAAAATGGAATAGAAAGGTATGTGGAATGGAAGGTGGAATGGAATGTGGAATGGAATGTGGAATGGAATGTGGAAGAGAACACGACATGTAATGGAATGGAATGTTTAATGGACTGTGGAATAGAATGTGGAATGGAATGTGTAATCGAAAGGAATAGAATGTGGAATGGAATGGATTGGAATGCAGAAAGGAATGTGGAATGGAAAGCAATGGAATGTGGAATGGTACGGAATGGAATGTGGAATGGAGTGTGGAATGGAATGTGGAATGAAATTGGATGGAATGTGGAATGGAACGTGGAATGGAGTGTGGAATGGAATGTGGAATGGAAAGGAATGGAATGTGGAATGGAATGTGGACAAGAAACTGCAAAGGAATGGAATGGATTGTGGAATGCAATGGAATGGAATGGTATGGAATAAGGAATGGAATGGAATGGAATGTGGAATGGAAGGTGGAAAGGAACGTGGAATGTAACGTAGAATGGAACGTGAAATGGAAGGTGGAATTAAATGGAATGTAAATTGTAATGGAATGAGGGATGGATTGGAATGGAATGTGGAATTGAATGTGGAATGCCAAGTCGAATAGAATGTGGAATGGAATGTGGAATGGAATGTGGAATGTAACTGAATGCAATGTGGAATGGAATGGAATGGAAAGTGGAATAGAATGCAATGGAAAAGAATGTGGAAAAGAATGTGGAAGGGAATGTAGAATGGAATGCGGAATGGAATAGAAAGCAATGTGGAATGCAATGTGATGGAATGGAATGTGGAATGGAATGGAATAGAATGTCGAATGGAATGTGGAATGCAATGTTGAATGGAATGATTAATGGAATGTGGAATGCAATGGAATGGAATGTGGAATGGAATGTGGAATGCAATTGAAGTAATATGTAATGGAATGTGGAATGGAATGTGGAAAGGAAACTGGAATGGAATAGAATGGAACGTGAAATGGAAAGTGGAATGGAACGTGTAATACGAAGTGGAATGGAATGTGGAGTGGAATGGAATGGAATATGAAATGGAATGGAATGCATTGTGGAATGCAATGAGGAATGGAATGCGGAATGGAATGTGGAATGGAACGGATTGAAATGTGGAATGTAATGTGGAGTGGAGAGTGGAAACAAATGTGCAATGGAACGGAATGGAAAGTGGATTGGAATTTGTAATGGAATAGTGGAATGGAACGTGAAATGGAATGGAATGGAATGAGGAGAAGAAAGTGGATTTTAATGGAATGGAACACAGAATGGATCGTGGAATGCCACAAGGAAGGGAATGGAATGGAACTTGGAAAGGAATGTGGAATGGAATTTGGAAAGAATTGGAATATGGAAGCGAATGGAATGGAAGGTGGAATGGAATGGAATGGAATGGGGAATGGAATGCAAAGGAATCTGTAACGGAATGTCGAATGGAATGCGAACTGTAAAGTGGAATGAAATGTGGAATAGAACAGAATGGAACATGGAATGAAATGGAATGGATCGTGGAATGAAAACTGGAATGGAACATGGAATTGAAAGTCGGATGGAATGGAATGGAATGTGGAATGGAATGGAATGTGGAATGGAATGTGCAATGGAATGTGGAATGGATTGTGGAATGGAATGGAATAGAATGTGGAATGGAATGCAGAGGAATGGGGAATGGAATGTAGAATGAAATGTGGAGTGTAAAGGAATGGATTGTGGAATGCAGTGTGGCACGAAAAGTTGAATGCAATGGATTGGAATGTGGAAACGAATGTAGAAATGAATGGAAAGGAAAGTGGAATGGAAGGTTTAAAGGAAAGTGAATGGAATGTGGAATGGAATGTGGAATGAAATGGAATTGAATGTGGAATGGAGTGGATTGGAATGTGTAATGTGGAAAGGAATGTGGAAGGGAATGCAATGCAATGTGGAATGTAACACAATGGAATGTGGAATAGTATGTGGAATGGAATTTGAAAAGGAATGGAACAGAATATGGAATGGAATGTGAAATGGAGTGTGGAATGGAATGGGGAATGGAATGGAATGAAATGTGGAATGGAACGTGGAAAGGAGTGTGGAGTGGAGTGAGGAATGGAACAGAATGGAATGTGGAATGGAATGTGGAATGCAAAGCGGAATGGATTCGAATGGAATGCTAAAAGAAATGGAATGGAATGTGGAATTGAATGTGGAATGGAATGGAATGGAACATGAAATGGAATGTGTAATGGAACGTGGAATGCAATGTAATGGCATTTGGAATTTAATTTGGAATGGAATGTGGAAAGGAACGGAATGTGCAAAGGAATGGAATGTAAAGGGAAATGGAAGGGAAGGGATGGTGAAATGGAATGTGGTTTGGCATGTGGAAAGGGATGTGGAATGGAATGGAATGGAATGTGGATTGGAATGTGGAATGGGGAGGAAAGGAATGTGGAATGGAATGTGAAACAGAATGTGGAATGGAATGTGGAATGCAATATAGAATGGTGTGAAATGGAATATGGAATTCAATGGAATGCAATGTGGAATGGAATGTGGAATGGGATGGAATTGAATGTCTAATGGAATGGAACGGATTGAAGAATCGAATGTTTAATGGAATGTGGAAAGGAATCTGGAATGGCATGGAATGGAATGTGGAATTGAATGTGGAATGGAATGTGGAATGGAATGGAAAGCAATGTGGAATGGAATGTGAATGGAATGTGGAATGGAATGGAATGTACTGTGGAATTGTATGGAATAGAATGTGGAATGCAATCGAATGGAATGTGGAATGGAATGGAAAGTAATTGAAAGGAATGTGGAAAGGAATGGAATGGAATGCGGAAAGCAATGGAATGGAATGTGGAATGGAAAGGAATGGAATGTGGAATTGAAGTTGGAATGGAAGGGAATGGAATGTGGTAAGGAAGGTGAAAAGGAGTGGACTAGAAAGTGGAATGGAAGATGGAATGGAATGGAATGGAGAGTGAAATGGAATTTGGAATGGAACGTGGAATGAGAGGTGGAATGGAATCGAATGCATTGTGGAATTCAATGCTATGGAATATGGAATGGAATGGAATTGGAAGTGGAATGGAATGGAGTGGGATGTGGAATGGAATGTAGTGTAATTGAATGTGGAATGGAATGCAAAGCAAAGTGGAATGGAATGTGGATTGGAAGGGAATTGAATGTGGATTGGAATGTGAAATGGAATGCAATGGAATGTGAAATGGATCCTGGAATGGAATGTGGAATGGGATGTGGAATGGAATGTGGAATGGAATGTAATGGAATGTGGAATGCAATGGAATGCAATGTGGAACGGAATGGAATGGAACTTGGAATGGAAAGGAATGGGAAGTGTAATGGAAAGGAAGGGAATGTGGAATACCACGGAAAGTTCTGTAATTTTCAATGGAATGGAATGGAATGGAATGGAAAATGCAATGGAATGGAATGGAATGTGGAATGGAGTAGGATGGAATGTGGAATGGAATGCAATTGAATGGAATATGGTATGCGTTGCAATGGAATAGAATGAAATGTAATGGAATGTGGAATGGACTGTGGAATGGAATGGAATGCATTGAGAATGGAATGCAATGTGGAATGGAATGTGGAATGGAATGGCATGCAATGTGGAATGGAACTTGATTGGAAGGGAATGTGGAATGTATCGTGGAATGTAACATGAAATGGAATGTGGAATGGAAGTTGGAATGGAATATACAATGGAATGTGGAATGTAACGTGGAATGGAATGGAATGGAAAGTGGAATGGAAAGTGGAATGGAATGGAATGGAAAGTGGAATGGAATGGAATGGAACGTGGAATGGAATGTGGAATGGAATAGAAAGGAATGTGGAATGGAATGTGTAATGGAATGTGGAATGCATTGGAATGGAATGTGGAATGGAATTGAATTTAGAATGGAATGGAATGGAATGTGGATTGGAATGGAATGGAATGGAATGTGGAATGGAATGGAATGTGGAATCGAATAGAATGAAATATGGAATGGAATGGAATGGAATGTGGAATGCAATGTAATGGAATGGTACGTGGAATTGAATGAAATTGAATGGAACGTTGAATGCAATGGAATGGAATGTAACGTGGAATTGAAGGCAATTGAATGGGGAAAGGAATGTGGAATGGAAAGTGGAATGGAATGTGGAATGGAATGAAATAAAATATGGACTGAAATGGAATGGAATGTGGAATAGAATGGAATGGAATGGAATATGCCATGGAATGTGGAATGGAATGTGGAATGGAATTGAACTTGGAATGGAATGGAATGGAATGTCGATTGGAATGGAATGGAATGGAATGGAAAGTGAAATGGAATTTGGAATGGAATGAGGAGTGGAATGAAATGAACAGTGGAATGGAATGGAATGGAATGCGGAATGGAATGTGCAATGCAATGGAATGGAATGAGGAATGGAATGGAATGTGGAATGGAATGTGGAAGGGAATGGAATTGAAAGCAGAATGGAATTGAATGGAATGTGGACTGGAATGGAATGGAATGATATGGAATGTGGAACGGAATGTGGAATGGAATGCAATGGAATGTGGAATGGAATGGAATGGAATTTGGAATGAAATGTAGAACGGAATGAAGTGGAATGAGGAATAGAATGTGGAATGGAATGGAATGGAATGTGGAATGGATAGGAATGGAACGTGGAATGGAATGGAGCGGAAATTTGATTGGAATGGAATGAAATGGAATGGTATGGAATGGAAAGTGGAATGGCATGGAATGTGGAATGGAATGGAATGTGGAATGGAATGAAAAGGGATGTGGAATGGAATTTGCAAAGGAATGGAATGCAATAGAATGGAATTTGAAATGGAATGCATTGGAATGTGGAATGGCATGTGGAATTGAATGGAATGTAATGGAATGTTTAATGGAAAGGAATGGCATGTGCAATAGAATGGCATGGAATATGGATTGGAACGGAATGTAATGTGGAATGGAATGGAGTAGAATTGAATGTGAAATGCAATGTGGAATGTAATGGAGTGTGATGGAATGGAATGTGGAATGTGATGTAAGGGAATATGGAACGGAATGTAATGGAATGTGGATAGGAATGTGTAATGGAATGGAATCTAATGTAGAATGGAAATGAATGGAATGTGGAATGGAACGTGGGATGTAATGGAATGGAATGTGGAATGGAATAGATTGGAAGGTGGAATGGAAAGTGTAATGGAATGGAATGGAATTTGGAATGGAATGCAAAGGAGAGTGGAATGGAATGTGGGATGGAATGGAACGGAACATGGAATGGGACGTGGAAAGGACCGTGGAATGGAAAGTGGAATGGAACTTGAAATGTAATGTGTAATGTGGACAGGAATGGAATGGAATGTTGAATGGAATGTGGAATGGAATGGAAAGTGGAATTTAATGGAATGGAATGTGGAATGTAACTTGGAAGGGAATGGAATGGAATGGAATGAAATTTGGAAAGGAATGTATTGGAATGTGGAATAGAATGGAAAGGAATTTGGAATTCTATGGAATGGAATGTGGAATGGAAAGCGAAATGGAACTTGCATTTGAAAGAGGAATGGACCGTGGAATGTAATGTGTGATGGAATTTAATGGAAGGTGGAATGGAATGGAATGGAAAGGAATGTGGAATGAAATGGAATGTAATGTGGAATGCAAAGCAATGGAATGGAATATAGCCTGGAAATGAATGGAATGGAATGGAATGTGGAATGTATTGAAATGGAAAGTGGAAAACAATGTGGAATGGCATGGAAAGGAAAGTGGCATGGAATGAAATGGAAAGTGGTATGGAATGTGGAATGGCATGGAAAGGAATGTGGAATGGAATAGAATGGAATGTGAAGTGGAAAGGAATGGAATGTGGAATGGAATGGAATCCAAAGTGGAATGGAATGGAATGGACTATTGAATGGAATGTGGAATGGAAAGTGGAATGGAATGGAATGGAATGTGGAATGGAATGTGGAATGAAATGCAATGGAATGTGGAATGGAATGGAAAGGAATGTGGAATGGAATGGAAAGGGATGAGGAATGGAATGCAAAGGAATTGGGAAATGAATGGAATGTGGAACGGAATGGAATGTGGAATGGAATAGAATGAAATGTAGAATGGAATGCAATGGAATGTGGAATGCAATGGAATGGAATGGTACATGGAATTCAATGGAATGTAATGGAACATTGAATGCAATGGAATGGAATGTAACGTGGAATTGAATGCAATTGAACGGGGAAAGGAATGTGGAATGGAAAGTGGAATGGAATGTGGAATGGAATGAAATGGAATGGGGAATGGAATGGAATGGAAAATGGAATGGAACGCGGAATGGATCATTGAATGTAATGGAATGGAACATATAATGGAATGTGGAATGGAATGAAATGGAACGTGGAATGAAATGTGGAATGGAATGTCGAATGGAATGGAATGGAAAGTGGAATGGAATGCAATGGAACGTGGAATGGATTGTGGAAAGGAATTTTTACTGGAAGGTGGAATGGAATGTGGAATGGAATGAAATGGAACGTGGAATGAAATGTGGAATGGAATGTCGAATGGAATGGAATGGAAAGTGGAATGGAATGCAATGGAACGTGGAATGGATTGTGGAAAGGAATTTTTACTGGAAGGTGGAATGGAATGTGGAATGGAATGGAATGGAATGTGGAATGGATAGTGGAATGGAACGTGGAATGGAACTGAAGTAATGGGGAAAGCTACATATTGGAATGTGGAAAGAAAAGTGGAAAGGAATTTAAAGGAACATGGAAAGGAACGAGGAATGGAATGGAATGGAATGTTGAAAGTAACGTGGAATGCAATGTGGAATGCAATGTTTAATGGAATGCAAAGGAATGTGGAATGGAAAGGAAGGGAATGTGCAATGGAAAGAAATGGAATGCGGAATGGAATGGAATGAAGAATGGAATGTGTAATGCAATGTGGAATGGAATGTAGAATGGAAAGAGGAAAGGAAAGCGGAATATAACGTAGAATGGAACGTGGAATGGAAAGTGGAATGGAATAGAAAGGAATCTGGACAGGAATACAATGGAATATGGAATTGAATAGAAAAGAATGTGGAAAGGAATGTTGAATGGAAAGGAATGGAAAGGAATGTGGAATGGAAAGTAATGGAATAGAATGTGGAATAGAAAGTCATGGAATGGAATGTGATATTGAAGACGGAATGGAATGTAGTGGAATGTGGAGAGGATTGGGGAATGGAACGCGGAATGGTAGGAATGGAACGTGGAACGGAACGTGGAATGGAATGTGGAATGCAACGTGGAATGGAATGTGGAAGGGAAAGTGGAATGGAAAGGAATGGAATGTGGAGTGGAATGGAATGGAATGGAATGCGGAATGGAATGTGGAATGAAATGAAATGGAATGTGGAATGGAATGGGATGGAATGGAATATGGAATGAAATGGAATGGACTGGTGTGGAATGCGGAACGGAATCGAAACGAATTTGGAATAAAATTGAATAGAAATCTATGGAATGTGAAATGGAATGGAATGCAATGCAGAATGGAACGTGGAATGGAACGAGGAATGGAGCATGGAAAGGAATGTGGATTACAATGCGGAATGGAATATCGAATAGAATCTGGAATGGAATGGATTGGAATTTGTAATGGAATTTAATGCAATGGAATGGAATGCCGAATGGGATGGAAAGGAATGAGGAAAGAATGGAATGGAATGGCATTTGGAATTGAATGGAATGGAATGTGGAATGGAATGGAATGGAATGCGGAATGGAATGGAATGGAATGTGGAATAGAATGGAATGAAATGGAATGTGGAATGGAATGTGTAATGGAATGGAATGGAATGTGTAATGGAATGGAACGGAATGAGGGTGCAATGGAATCGAACCTGGAATGGAATTGAAAGTGGAATGGAAAGGAAAGTGGAATGGAATGGAATGGAATATGGATTGGAATGGAATGGAATGTGGAATGGAACTCAATTGAATGGAATGGAATGTGAAATGGAATATACAAAGGAATTTGGAATGGAATGGATTGGAATGTGAAATGGATTGCGGAGTGGAATGGAATGGAATGTGGAATGGAATGTAGAATGGAAAGTGGAATGGAACGTGGAAAGGAACGAGGAATGGAATGGAATGGAATGTGGAATGGAATGTGGAATAGAATGGAGTGCAATGGATTGTGTAATGGAATGTGGAATGGAATGTGAAATGGAATGGACTGAAATGAGGAATGGAATATGGAGATTAATGGAATGGAATGTGTAATGGAATAGAAAGAAATGAGGAATGGAATCTGCAGATTAATGGAATGGAATGGAACGTGGAATGGAACGTTGAATGGAATGTGGAATGGAATGTTGAATATAATCGTATGTGGAATGGAATGGAATGGAATGCAATAAGTGAATGGAATGGAATGCGGAATGGAATGGAATGGAATGTGTAATGGAAAGAACTTGGAATGGAATAGCATGGAATGGAATGGAATACAATACAGTGGAATGGAATGTGGAATGGAATGGAATGTAGAATGGAATGAAATGGAATGCAATGAAATGGAATGGAATGTGGAATGGAATGGAATGGAATGTGGAAAGGAATGGAATGGAATGAAGTGGAATGTGAAATGGAATAGAATGGAATGTGGAATGCAATAGAATGTGGAATGGAGTGGAATGGAATGGGGAATATTAAGGAATGGAACATGGAATGTTTTAGAATGGAAATTGGAATGCAAAGGAAAGGAACGCGGAATGGAATGGAATGGAATGTCCAATGTAATGTGTAATGGAATGGAACTGAATGTGGAACGGAATGTGGAATGGAATGGAAAGCAAAGTGAAATGGAAAGAAATGGAATGTGGAATGGAATGTGGAATGCAATGTGCAATGGTATGTGGAATGGAATGTGGAATGGAATGTGGAATGGAAGGTGGAATGGAAAGTGGATTGTAATGGAATAGAATGTGGAATGGAACGTGGAATGGAACGTGGAATGGAACACGAAAGGGAATGTAGAATGTAATGTGGAAGGAATGTGGAAAGGAATGGAATGGAATGTGTATTGGAACGTGGAATGGAATATGGAATGGAATATGCAATAGAAATTGGAATGGGATGTGCAATGGAAAGTGGAATGGAAAGAAATGTAACGTGGAATGGAACGTTGAATGAAGTGGAATGGAACGTGGAAGAGAACATGGAAAGGAATGTGGAATGGAACGTGAAATAGAATGTGGAATGTAATGTGGAAGGGAATGTGGTATGGAATGGAAAGGAATGGAATGGAATGCGGAATGGAAAGTGCAATGGATCGTGTAATTGAACGTGGAATGGATCGTGGAATGGAACTGGAAAGGAAAGTGGAATGTGGAATGGAATATGGAATAGAACGTGAAATTGAATGGATTGGAAAGTTGAATGGAACGTGGAATGGAATGGAATGGAATGTGGAATGGAATGTGGAATGGAATGGAATGGAAT
Source organism: Pongo abelii (assembly GCF_028885655.2). Lineage (NCBI taxonomy): Eukaryota > Metazoa > Chordata > Mammalia > Primates > Hominidae > Pongo > Pongo abelii. The sequence continues at coordinate 8,640,181 of NC_072000.2, read as the reverse complement.
ATGGAATAGAATGGAATGGAATGTGGAATGGAAAGGAATGGAACTTGGAATGGGACGTGGAATGGAACATGGAATTCAATGTGGAATGGAGAGTGGAATGGAATGTCAAAACGAATGGAATGGAATGTGAAATGGAATGGAAAGGAATGTGGAATGGAAAGGAATGGAACGTGGAATGGAAAGTGGAATAAAATGGAATGGAAAGTGGAATGGAAAGTGGAATGGAAAGAAATGTAACGTGGAATGGAACGTTGAATGAAATGGAATGGAAAGTGGCATGGAACATGGAAGAGAACATGGAAAGGAATGTGGAATGGAACGTGGAATAGAATGTGGAATGTAATGTGGAAGGGAATGTGGTATGGAATGGAAAGGAATGGAATGGAATGTGGAATGGAAAGTGCAATGGATCGTGTAATTGAATGTGGAATGGATCATGGAATGGAACTGGAAGGGAATGTGGAATGTGGAATGGAATATGGAATGGAACGTGAAATTGAATGGATTGGAAACTTGAATGGAACGTGGAATGGAAAGTTGAATGGAACGTGGAATGGAATGGAATGGAATGTGGAATGGAATGTGGAATGGAAGGGAATGGAACTTGGAACGGGACGTGGAATGGAACAGGGAATTCAATGTGGAATGGAGAGTGGAATGGAATGTCGAAACGAATGGAATGGAATGTGAAATGGAATGGAAAGGAATGTGGAATGGAAAGGAATGGAACGTGGAATGGAAAGTGGAATAAAATGGAATGGAACGTGGAATGGATTGTGGAATGGAACGTGGAATAGGATGTGGAATGGAATGGAATGGAATGTGGAATTTAATGGAATGGAACGTGGAATGGAATGTGGAATGGAATGGAATGGAACTTAGAATGCAATATGGAAAGGAAAGTGGAATGGATCGTGGAATGTAACGTGGAATGGAATGGAAGGGAATGTGGAATGGAATGGAATGGAATGTGGAGTGGAAAGGAATGCAACCTGGAATGGGACATGGAATGGAACATCGAATGTGATGTGGAATGGAAAGGAATGCGACCTGTAATGGGAAGTGGAATGGAACACTGAATGCGACGTGGAAAGGAAAGTGGAATGGAAGGTGGAACGGAATGGAATAGAATGGAATGGAATGCGGAATGCAATGGAATGATAAGTGGAATGGAATGGAAAGGACTGGAATGGAATGTGTAATGGAATGGAATGGATTGGAAAGTGAAAGGTAATGTGGGACGGAAAGTGAAATGGAATGTGGAATGTAATGTGGAACGGAATGAATTGGAACGTGGAATGGAATGGAATGGAACGAGGAATGAAACGGAATGGAATGAAACATGGAAGGGAACATGGAATGGAGCATGGAAAGGAAAGTAAAATGGAATGTGGTATGAAAAGTGGAATGGAATGGAATGGAATGTGGAATGGAATGTGGAAATGAATGCAATGGAATGAGAACGGAATGTAGAATGGAATGGAATGGAATGTGGAATGAAATGTTGAATGGAATGTGGAATGGAATGTGGAATGCAATGTGGAACGCAACGGAATAGAATGAGGAATGGAATGTATGGAAAGTGGAACGGAATGTGGAATGTAATGTGGAATGGTATGTGGAGCGTAATGGAGTGGAACGTGGAATGGAACGGAATACAATGTGGAATTGAATGGAATGGAATGTGGAATAGAATAGAATAGAAGTGAATGTACAATGGAATATGGAATGGAATGTGGAATGCAATGGAATGGAATGTGGAATGGAATTGAAATTGGAATGGAATGGAATAGAATGTGGATTGGAATGGAATGGAATGGAATTTGGAATGGAATGGAATGGAATGGAAAGTGAAATGGAATTTTGAATGGAATGTGGAGTGGAATGAAATGCACAGTATATTGGAATAGAATGGTATGTGGAAGGGAATGGAATGGAATTGAAAGTGAAATGGAATTTGCTATGGAATGTGAAATGGTTTGAAATGGAATGTGGAATGGAATAGAATGGAATATGGAATGGAAAGTGGAATGTAATGGAACATGGAATGGAATGTGGAAAGGAATGTGTAATGGAATATGGAATGGAATGTGAAATGGAATGTGGAATGGAATATGGAATGAAATGTAGTATGGAACGCGGAATGGAAAGGAATGGAATGCCCAATGGAATGTGGAATGGAATGAAATTGAATGCAGAATGGAATGTGAAATGGAATGGAAAGGAATCTGAAATGGAAAGAAATGGAATGTGGAATGGAATGTGGAATGAAATGGAACGGAATTGAATGTGAAATGGAATGGAATGGAAAGTGGAATGGAATGTGCAAAGGAAGGGAATATAGTGGAATGTGGATAGGAATGTGGAATGGAATGGAATAGATTGTGGAATGGAATGGAGTGGAATGTGGAATGGAATGGGTTACAATGTGGAATGGAATGTGTAAAGGAGTGGAATGGAATGGAATGGAAAATGGAATGGAATGTATTGGAATGTATAATGGAATGAGAATAGAGTGGAAAACAATGTGGAATGGAATGGAATGGAATGTGGAATGGAATGGAATGGAATGTGGAATGGATTTGAATGGAACGTGGAACTGAATGGAATGGAATGCAATGGAAAGTGGAATTGAATGGAATTGAACGGGGAATGGAATGTGTAATGGAATATGGAATGGAATGGAATGGAATGTGGAATGGAATGGAATGGAATTTGGAATAGAATAGAATGGAAGTGAAACTGCAATGGAATGTGGAATGGAATGTGGAATGGAATGTGGAATGGAATGGAATGGAACGCGAAATGGAATTGAACTTGGATTGCAATGGAATGGAATGTGGATAGTTATGTAATGGAATGGTATGTGGATTGGAATGGAATGGAATGTGGAATTTAATGGAATGGAAAGTAAAGTGGAATTTGGAATGGAACGTGCAATGGAATGAAATGGAATGTGGAATGCAGTAAAATTGAATATGGAATGGAACATGGAATGGAATGTGGAATGGAATGTGGAATTTAAAGGACAGTAATGTGGAAGGGAATGTGGAATGGAATGTGGAATGGAATGGAATGGAAAGTGGAATAGAATGTGGAATGGAATGGAATGGAAAGTGGAATGGAATGGAATGGAATGTGGAACATAATGAAATGGAATGGAATGGAATGTGAACGGAACAGAATGGAATGTGGAATGCTATGGAATGTAATGAAATGAGGAATGGAATGGAACGGAATATGGAATGCAATGCAATGGAATGAAATGAGGAATTGAAAGGAATGGAATGTGGAAAAGAATGGAATGGAATGTGCAATGGAATGGAACAGGACATGGAATGGAACGTGGAATGGAATTCAATGTAATGTGCAATGAAATGGAACGGAACGTGGAAAAGAATGTGGAATTGAATCTGTAATGGAAAGTGGAATGGAATGGAATGGAATGTGGAATACAGTGGAATGTGATGGAATGAAATGCGGAATGGAATGGAATAGAATGTGGAATGCAATGGAATAGAGTGAAATGTGGAATTGAATGGAATGGAAAGTGGAATGGAATACAATGGAATGTGGAATGGAATGGAATGGAACGTGCAATGGAATGTGCAATGGAATGTCATATGGCATGTGGAATGGAATGTGGAATGTACAGGAATTTAATGTTGACTGTAATGGAATGGAATATGGAATAGAATGCAATGGAATGGAATGTGGAATGGAATCGAATATGGAATGGAATGCAAAGGAATATGGAATGGAATGGAATGGAACGTGGAGTGCAATGTGGAATGGAATGGAATGCAACGTGAAATGGAATGTGGAATGGAATGTGGATTGGAAAGTGGAATGGAACGTGGAATGGAATGGACAGGAACGTCGAATAGATTGGAATGGGAAGTGGAATGTAATATGGAATGGAATGCGGAATGTGACGTGGAAGGGAATGCAATGCAACTTGGAATGGAATGTGGTAGAATATGGAATGGAATGGATTGTAACGTGAAATGGAATGAATTGGAAAGTGGAATGGAATGGAATGGAACGTGGAAGGGAATGTGGAATGGTACGTGGAATGGATTGTTTAATGGAACGGAATGGAATGTGGAATAGAATGGAATGGAATGAAATGTGGAATGGAATGTTGAATGGATCGTGGAATGGAATGGAATGGAATGAGAAACGGAATGGAAAGGAAAGTACAATGGAAAGGAAGGAAAAGGAAAGGAAAATGAAATAGAATGTGGAAAGGAATGTGAAATGGAAAGTGGAATGGAATGTGGAACGGAATGAAATGGAACGTGGAATAAAATGGAATGTAACGTGGAATGGAATTGAATGGAAAGTGGAATGGAACGTGGAATGGATCATGGAATGGAAAGAGGAATGGAATGCGGAATGGAATGTGGAATGGAATGGAATGGAATGTGGTATGAAATGTGGAATGGAATGGAATGTGGAATGGAATGTGGAATTAAATGCATTGGAATGAGAATGGAATGTGGAATGGAATGGAATGGAATATGGAAGGGAATGTGGAATGGAATGGATTGGATTGCGAAATGGATTGTGGAACAGAATGTGTAATGAAACGTGGAATGGAACGTGGAATTGATTGGAATTGAACTTGGTATAGAATGTGGAATGTAATGGAAGGGAATGTGGAATGAAATGTAGAGTGTAATGGAATGGAATGTGGAACAGAATGGAATGGAATGTGGAATGGAATGTGGAATGGAACGGAAAGTAATGAAGAATGGAATGTGGAATGGAATGTGGAAGGAAAAGTGGAATGGAATGGAATGGAATGTGGAATGAAACATGGAAAGTAATTGAATGGAACGTGGGATGGAAAGTGGAATGGAATGTGAAATGGAGTGCAATGGATTGTGGAATGCAGTGTCGAATGGAATGGAATGGAACAGGGAATGGAACATGGAATATAATGGAATGGAACGTGGAATGTAATGTGGAATGGAAAGTAGAATGCAACTGAATGGAATGTGGTTTTGAATGGTGAACGGAATGTGGAATAGAAAGTGGAATGGAATGTGAAATGGAATGTTGAATGGAAAAGAATGGAAAGTGGAAAGTAATGGAATGGAATGGGGAATGGAATGGAATGGAATGTGGACTGGAATGTTATGCAATGGAATGGAAAGTGGAATGGAAGTTGGAATGGAACGTGGAATGGAGTGGAAAGGAAAGTCGAATGGAACGTGGGAAGAAAGGTGGAATGAAACGTGGAAAGGAAAGTAATAGAAGGCGGAATGGAATGTGGAATGAAATGTGGAATGGAATGGAGTGGAATGTGGAAAGAAATGTAATCTAATATGGAATGGAATGCGTAAGGGAATGGATTGGAATGTGGAATGGAATTTGGAAAGCAATGATATGGAATGTGGAATGCAATGGAGTGGAATGTGGAAAGGAATGTAATCGAATGTGGAATGGAATGCGGAAGGGAATGGATTGGAATGTGGAATGGAATTTGGAAAGGAATGGAATGGAATGTGGAAGGGAATGTGGAAAAGAATGTAGAATGTAATGTGGAATGGAATGGAATGGAATGTGGAATGGAATGTGTAATAGAATGGATTGGAATGTGGAAGGGAATGTGGAATGTTATGTGGAATGGAATGTGGAATGGAATGGAATGGAATGTGGAAACGAATATGGAATGGAATGCAGAAAGTAATGTGGAAAGCATTGGAATGGATTGTGGAATGGAATGTGCAATGGAATAGAATGGAATGTGAAATTGAATGGAATGGAATTTTGAATTGAGTGTGAAATGGAAAGGAATGGAATGTGGAATGTAAAGTGGAATTGAATGTGGTATGGAATGGAATTTAATGTGGAATGGAATGTATCGTGGAACTGAATGTGGTATGGAATGGAATTTAAAGTGGAATGCAATATGGAAAGGAATGGAATGTGGACTGTTATGTGGAATAGAATGTGGAATGGAGGGTGCAATGGAACAGAATGGAATGTGGAATGAAATTTGGAATGGAATGTGGAATGGGTCGTGGAATGGAATGGAATGGAATGTGCAATGAAACGAGGAATGGAATGGAATGAAACGAGGAATGTAACGTACAATGGAACGGGCAATGCAATGTGGAATAGAAAGTGGAATGGAATATGCAATGGAATGTGGAATGGAAAGTGGAGGGGAAGGTAAATGAATGTGAAAAGTATTGTGGAATGGAATTTGAAATGGATCATGGAATGCAATGGAAAGGAAAGTGGAGTGGATTCTGGAATGGAATGTGGACTGGAACGTGGAATGGAATGGACTGGAATGTGGAATGGAAGTGGAATGGAATGGAATGGAATGTGGAATGGAATGTGGAAAGGAATGTGTTATGGAATGTGGAATAGAACGGAATGGAATGAGGTATGGAATGTGGAATGGAAGTGCAATGGAATGGAATGGAATGTGGAATGGAATGTGGAAAGGAATGTGTTAGGGAATGTGGAATAGAACGGAATGGAATGAGGTATGGAATGTGAAATGGAATTTTGAATGGAATGGAATGGAATGTGGCATGGAATGTGGAATGGAACGGAATGGAATGTGAAGTAGAGTGTGGAATGTAATGGAATGGAAAGCGGAATGGAATGAATGCAATGGTAAGGAATATGGCATGCAATAGAAAGGAAAATGGAATGCAATGTAGAATGGAATGGTATGGAATGTGGAATGGAACGTGGAATGGAATGTGGAATGCATCGTGGAATGGAACGTGGAATGGAATGGAATGGAATATGGAATTGAATCTGGAGAGGAATGCAATGGAATCTGGAATAGAATGTGGAATGTAATGGAATAGAATGCGGAATGGAATGGAACGGAATGCTATGGAAAGTGGAATGGAATTTAATGCAATATGGAATGGAATGGAATGGAACATGGAATGGAACGTGGAAGGGAATGTGGAATGTGGAATTTAATGTGGAATTTAATGTGGAATGGACAGGAATGGAATGGAAGGGAACGTGGAATGTAAAGTGGAATGGAGTGTGGAATGGAATGTGGAATGAAATGTGGAATGGAATGGAATGGAATGTGGAATGAAACGTGGAATGGAATGAATTGGAATGTGGAATAGAATGGAATGGAATGGAATGGAATGCGGATTGGAAGGTGGAATGGAATGTGGAATGGAATGTGGAATGAAATGTAGAATGGAATGGAAAGGAAGGTGGAATGAAATGTGGAATGGAATGGATTGGAATGTGGAATGCAATGTGGAATGGACTTTAATGGAATGTCTAATGGAAAGTGGAATGGAATGTGGAATGGATTGTGTAATGGAATGTGGAATGGAACGGAATGGAAGGCTGAATGGAATGTGGAATGTAGTGTGGAATTGAAGTTGGAATTGAAGGCAATGGAATTTTGAATGGAAAGTGGAATGGAAATTGGAATGGAATGGAATGGAATGGATCGTGGAATAGAATGTGGAATGGAACGTTAAATGGAATGGAATGTAACGTAGAATTGAACCTGGAATGGAATGTGGAAAAAATGTGGAATTCAACATTGTATGGAATGTGGAATGGAATGTGCAATGGAAAGGAATGTAAAGTAGAATGGAATGTGGAATTGAGTGTGGAATGGAACGTGGAATGGAATGGAAAGGAATGTGAAATGTAACGTGCAATGGAACGTGGAATGAAATGGAAAGGAATGTGGAATTGAATATGGAATTGAATGGAATGGAATGGAATGGAATGGAATGGGAATGGAATGAAACGGAATGTGGAATGGAATGTGGAATGGAATGGAATGAATTGTGGAAGGAAATGTGTTTTGGAATGGAATGGACTGGAATGTGGAATGGAATGTGGGATAGAATTTAATGGAAAGTGGAATGGAACGTGGAATGGAATGGAAGGGAATTGAAAGGAATGTGGAATGGAATGGAATGGAATGGAGTGGAAAGGAATGTGGAATGGAATGGAATGGAATGTGGAATGGAATGTGGAATGGAATACAACGAAATGGGGAATGGAATGTTGATTGGAATGGAATGGAATTTAGAATGGAATGGAATGGACTGTGGAATGGAATGCAGAATGGAATGTGGAATGGAAAGGAATGGAATGGAATGTGGAATGACATGTGAATTGGAATGCAATGGAATGTGGAATGGAAAGTGGAAAGAAATGCAATGGAATGAGAATGGAATGTGGTATTGAATGTGTAATGCAATTTGGAATGGACTGTGGAATGGAATGTTGAATGGAATGTGGAAAGGAATGTGGAATGGAATGGAATGGACTTTGGAATGGATTGTGGAATGGAATGTAATGCAATGTGGAATGGAATGTGGAACGGAATGTTTAATGGAAAGTGGAAAAGAATGGAGTGGAATGTGGTATCTAATGTGGAATGTAATGTGGAATGGAATGTGGAAGGGAAAGTGGAATGTAATGGAATGGAATGTGGAATGGAAAGTGGAATGTGATGTTCAATGGAATATGGAATTGAAAGTTGAATGGAATGTAATGGAACGTGGAATAGAACGTCGAAAGGAATGGAATGGAATGTGGAATGTAAGGTAGAATGGAACGTGGAAAGGAATGTGGAATGTAACATGAAATTGAATGTGGAATGGAATGTGGAAGGGAATGTGGAGTGGAATGGAATGGAATGGAATGTGGAATGAAACGTGCAATGTATCGTGGAATTGAATGTGGAATGGATCGTGGAATGGAATGTGAAATGGAATGTGTAATGGAATGTGGAATGGAATATGGAAAGGAACGTGAAATTGACTGGAAGAGAATGTTGAATGGAACGTAGAATGTAGAGGAATGGAATGTGGAATGGAATGTGGAATGGAATGGAATGGAAAGTGAAATGGAATCTGGAAAGGAAAGTGGAATGGAATGGAATGGAATGTGGAATGGAACGTGGAATGGAATGTGCAACGGAATGTGGAATGGAATGGAATGTAATATGGAATGGAATGCGGAATGGAACAGAATGCAATGTGGAATGTAATGTGGAATGTAATGGAATGGAATGTGGACTAAAACGAGAAATGGAATGGAATGGAAGGTGGAACGGAACTTGGAATGGAATGTGGAATGGAACGAATAATGGAATGTGGAATGGTATGTGGAATGGAATGGAATGGAATCTGCTGTGGAATGTGGAATGGAATGTGGAAAGGAGAGTGGAATGCAATGGAATGGAATGTAGACTGAAACGGGGAATGGAATGGAATGGAAGGTGTAATGGAACATGGAATGGAATGTGGAATGAAACGTGTAATGAAATGTGGAACGGAATGTTTAATGGAATGGAATGTAATCTGGAATTTAATGTGGAATTGAATGAGGAATGGACTGTGGAATGTAATGGAATGGGATGCCGAATGAAATGTGGATTTGAATGTGTAATGTAATGTTGAGTGGAGTGTGGAATGGAACATGGAATGAAACATGGAAAGGAAGGTGGAATGGGATGTTCAATGGAATATGGAATGGAAAGTTGAATGGAATGGAATGGAATGTGGAATTGAACGTGCAAAGGAATGTAATGGAATGTGGAATGGAATGTAGATTGGAACGTGGAAAGGAATGTGGAAAGGAACGTGGAATGGAATGTGGAATGGAATGTGGAACGGATTGTGGAGTGGAATGGAATGGAATGGAATGGAAAGTGGAATTGAACGTGCAATGTATGGTGGAATTGAATGTGGAATGCAACTTGGAATGGAACGTGAAATTGAATGTTGAATGGAATGTGGAGTGGAATATGGAATGGAACGTGAAATTGAATGGAAAATAATGTTGAATGCAACGTGGAATGGAATGGAATGGAATGTAGAATGGAATGTGGAATATAATGGAATGGAACGTGGAATGGAATCTGGAAAGGAAAGTGGAAAGAAATGGAATGGAATGTGGAATGGAATGTAGAATGGAATGTACAACGGAATATGGATTGGAATGGAATGGAAAGTGGAATGGAATGTGGAATGGAACGGAATGTATTGTGGAATGGAATGTGGAGTGTAATGTGGAAAGGAAAGTGGAACGTAACGCAATGGAATGTGGACTGAAACCAGAAACGGAATAGAATGGAAGGTTGAATGGAACGCGGAATGGAACGTAGAATGGAATGTGTAATGGAAAGTGGAATGGAATGTGGAATGGAATGGAATGGAATCTGGAATGGAATGTGGAATGGAATGTGAAATGGACTCTGTAATGGAATGTGGAAAGGAAAGAGGAATGTATTGGAATGGAAGGGGAACTGAAACGAGGAATGGAATGTAATGGAATGTGGAATGGAATGTGGAATGGAATGGAATGAAATGGAATGTGGAATGGAATGAAATGGAATGTGGAATGGAATGTAATGGAATGTGGAATGGAATGTGGAATGGAATGTGGAATGGAATGGAATGGTATTTGGAATGGAACGTGGAGTGGAATGTGGAAGGGAATGTGGAAGACAATGGAATGCCAAGTGGAATGGAATGTGGAATGCAATGGAATGGAACGTGGAATTGAATGTGGAATGCAATGTTGAATGGAATGGAATGGATGGTGGAATGGAATGTGAAATAGAAAGTGGAAAGGAACGTGGAATGGAACTTGGAATGGAATGTGCAATGGAAAGTGGAATGGAATGTGGAATGGAATGGAATTGAATTTGGAATGGAATGTGAAATGGTAAGGAAAGCAACATGGAATGGAATGGAATGCAATGTGGAAAGGAATGCAATGGGATGTGGAAAGAAATGAAACATAATGTGGAATCGAATGTGGAATGGAATGGAATGCAATGTGGAATAGAATGCGGAATTGAATGGAATTTGGAATGGAAAGGAATGGAATGGAATGGAATGTGAAATGGAATGGAATGTGGAATGGAATGGAATGGAATGTGGAATGGAATGGAATGGAATCGAATCGAATGGAATGGAATGTGGAATGCAATGTGGAATGGAATGGAATGGAAAGTGGAATGGATTCTGGAATGGAACGTGGAATGGAATGGATTGGAATGCATATTGGAATTGAATGGAAAGTGGCAAGGAATGGAATGCAACGTAAAATGGAATGGAATGGATTGTGGAATGGAATGGAATGGAATGTGCAATGGAAAGGAGTGGAATGGAATTTGGAGTGGAATGGAATGGAATGCAATATAGAGTGGAATTGAATGGATTGGAATTTGGAATGGAACGTAATGGAACGTGGAATGGAATGGAATTGAATGCAAAAAGCAACGTGGAACGCAATGGAATGCAAAGTGGAAAGGAATGTGGAATGGAATGGAAATTAACGTGGAATGGATCCTGGAATGGACCATGGAATGGAATGTGGAATGGAATGGAATGGAATGTGGAATGTAATGTGCAATGGAAAGAAATGCAATATGCAATGGGAAGGAATGGAATTAAAGGGAATTTGGAATGGAATGGAATGGAATGGAATGTGGAATGGAATGTGGAATGGAAAGAAACGGAATGAGGAATGCAATGTGGAGTGCAATGGATTCGAAACTGGAATGGAAACTATAATGGAACATAGAAGGGAAGTGGAATGGTATATGGAATGGAATGTGGAATGGAATATGGAATGGAATAGAATGGAATGTGGTCTGGGATATAATGAATTGGAGGGTGGAATGGATTGGAATCGAATGTGGAATGGAAAATGGATTGGAATGTGGAATGGAATGCTGAGTGGAATGGAGTGGACTGTGAAATGGAAAGGAATGGAATGGAATGTGGAATCAAAAGTGTAAAGGAAGGGAATGGAATGTGGAACGGAGAGTGGAATGGAATGCAATGGAACATGGAATGGAATCTGCAATGGAATATGGAATGGAATGGATTGGATTGCAAAACGGAATGGAATGGAAAGTGGAATGGAATGGAAAGGAATGTGAAAAGGAATGGAATGGAATGTGAAATGGAATGGAAAGGAGTGTGGAATGGAAAGGATTGGAATGTGGAAAGGAATGGAATACAATGAGGAAAGTAAAGTTGAATCGAAAGTGGAATGGAACGTGGAATGAAACGTGGAATGGAACGTGGAATGGAATGGACTGAAACATGTAGTGGAAAGTGGAATGGAACGTGGAATGGAATGTGGAGTGCAAAGTGGAATGGAACGTGGAATGTAATGGAATGCAATGTGGAATGCAATGGGAGGAAAGGTGGAATGAAATGGAATGGAATGTGGAATGGAATAGAATGAAATGGAATGCGGAATGGAATGTAATGGAATGTGGAATGCAAAGTGGAATGGAATGAAATGGAATGTGGAATGCAATGAAATGGAATGTGGAATGGAATGTGGAATGGAATGGAATGCAATGTGGAAAGGAATGTGGAATGGAATGAGAAGGAACGTGGAATGGAATGTGGAATGGAATGTGTAATGGAATTAAGTGTAATGTGGAGTGGAATGTGGAATGGAATGTGGAATGGAATGGAATGGAAGGTGTTATGGAATGGAAAGGTATGTGGAAAGGAATGGAATGAAGTGCAACATGGAATGGCATGGAATGGAATGTGGAATGGAATGTGGAATTCAAAGAAGTGGAATGTGGAATGGAATGAAATGCAATGTGCAATGGAATTTGGAATGGAATGGAATTTGGAATGGAAAGGAATGGAATGTGGAATGGAAAGGAATGGAATGTGGAATGGAAAGGAATATGGAATGGAATGGAATATTGAATGGAATGGATTTCAATGTGGAATGGAACGGATTGGAACGGAATGTGGAATTCAATGGAATGGTGTGTGGAATGGAAAGAAATGCGGAATGGAACGTGGAATGGAACGTGGAATGAAAACTGGAATGGAACGTGAAATGCAATTGGAAAGGAATGTGGAATGGAATGGATTGGAATTTCAGGGAATGAGAAATGGAGTGGAATGGAATGTGGAATGGAATGTGGAAGGGAATGGAATGGAATGTGGAATGGAATGTGGAATGGAATGCAATGAAATGGACTGGAATGGATTGGAATGGAATGAATGTGAAATGTAATGGAGTTGAATGTGGAATGAAATGTATACTAGAATGGCATGGAATGTGGAAAGAATGTGGAATGGAATGGAATGGGATGTGGAATGCAATGAAATGAAATGTGGAATGAAACGTGGAATGAAATGGAATGCAACGTGGAAAGGAAAGTGGAATAGAATGCAATGGAATGTGGAATGGAATGCAATGGAATGTGGAATGGAACGTGGAATGGAACGAAATGGAATGTGGAATAGAACGTGGAATTTAATGTGGAATGGAACGTGGAATGGAATGGAATGGGAGATGGAATGTGAAATGGAACCTGGAATGCAATGGAATGTGGAATGGATTGTGGAATGGAATGTGGAGTTCAACGCGGAATGGAATGGAATGGAATGTGTAATGCAACATTCAATGGAAAGGCATGGAATATGCAATGGAACGTGGAGTGGAATGGAATGGAAGGTGGAAAGAAACGTGGAATGGAAAGAGTACTGGAACGTGAAATGGAATGGAGTACGGAATGGAATGTGGAATGAAAAGTCGAAAGGAATGGAATATGGAATGGATTGTGGAATGGAATGGAATGGAATAGAATGTGGAATGGATAGGTATCGAATGTGGAATGGAATGTAGTGGAATAGAATGTGGAATGGAATGGAATGCAATGTGGAATGGAATGGAATGGAATGTGGAAAGGAGAGGAATGGAATGTCGAATGAAATTGAATGGAATGTGGAATGGAATGCAATGGAATGTAGAATGGAATGTGGAATGGAATGTAATGTGGAAAAGAAATGAAAGGAATGTGGAATGTAATGTGGAATGGAATGGAATGTGGAATGGAATATGAAATGCAATGGAATGGAATGTGGAATGGAATGTGGAATGGCAGGGAATGGAATATGTAATGGATTGCGGACTGGAATGGAAAGGAATGTGGAATCGAAGGTGGAATGGAATGGAATGTGGAATGGAATGGAATGGAATAGAATGTGGAATGGAATGGGGAATGGAATGGAAAGGAATGTGGAATGTAATGTGGAATGGATTGTGGAATGGAATTTGGAATGGCATGTGGAAATCAATGGAATGGAATGTGTAATAGAATGTGGAATGGAACGGAAAGGAATGTGGAATGGAATGTAGACTGCAAGGGAAAGGAATGTGGAATGGAACGGAAAGGAATGTGGAATGGAATGTAGACTGCAAGGGAAAGGAATGTGGAACGGAATGGAATGGAATGTGGAATGGAATGGAATTGAGTGTGGAATGGAAATTGGAATGGAATGAGGAATGGAACGTGGAATGGAATGTTGAATGGGATGTGCAACGGAATGTGGAATGGAAGGGAATGTGGAATGCAATGTGGAATGGATTGTGGAATATAATGTGGAATGGAATGTGGAATAGAATGGAATGGAATGTGGAAAATAACGTGGAATGGAATGGAATGGCATGTGGAATGGAACCTGGAACGTAATGTGGAATGGAACTTTGAATGGAATGCAGGAACGGAATGGAAGGCCGAGTGAAATGGAATGGAAGGTGGAATGGAACAGAAAGGGATGCAGACTGGAATAGAACGGAATATGGAATGGAATTTGGAATGGAATGGAATGCAATGTGGAATGGAATGTGGAATGGAATGATACGTGGAATGGAAAGAAATGAAATGTGGAAGGGAATTGAATGTAATGTACAATTTACTGTGGAATGGAATGGAATGCTATGTGGAATGGAATGTGCAATCGAATGGAATGTGGAATCGATTGGAATGTGGAATGGAATGTTGAATTGAAAGTGGCATGGAATGGAATGTTGAATGGATTGTGGAATGGAATGGAATGGAATGGAATGTGCAGTGGAATGGTATAGAATGTGGAATGGAATGGAATGTGGAATGGAATATGGAATGGGTTGTGGAATCGAATATAGTATGGAATGTGGAATGGAATGGAAAGGAAAGTGCAGTGAAATGTGGAATGGAACGGAAAGGAATGTGGAATGGAATGTGGAATGCAATGGAATGGAATGTGGAATGGAATGGAATGGAATATGGAATGGATTGGAATGGAACGTGAAATGGAAATTGGAATGGATCGTGGAATGCAATATGGAATGGAACTTGGAATGGAAAGTGGAATGAAATGTGAAATGGAATGGAATGGAAGGTGGAATGTAATGTGTAATGGAATGGAATGTAAAGTGTAATGGACGGGAATGGAATGTGGAATGGAATGGATTGCAATGGAAAGTGGAATGGAATGTGGAATTGAATATGGAATGGAATGGAATGGAATCTTGAATGGAATGTGGAATGAAATGGAATGGAATTTGGAATGGAATGCAATGGAAAGTGGAATGCAACGTGGAATAGGATGGAATGGAATGTGGAATGGAAGGTGGAATGGAATGTGGAATGGAATGGAATGTGGAATGGAATGTGGAGCGGAACTTGGAATGGAATGGAATGTGCAATAGATTGTAGAGTGAAATGTGGAATGCTATGTGGAATGCTATGTGGAAAGGAGTGGATTGGAATGTAGAATGGAATGGAATTTGGAATGGAATGGAATGTGGAATGGAATTGAATGGAATAGTATTTGGACCGGAATGGAATGGAATGGAATGGAATGTGGATTGGAATAGAAAGAAATGTGGAATGGAAACTGGATTGGCATGGAAAAGAATGTGTAATGGCATGCGTAATGGCATGGAATGGAATGTGGAATGGAATGGAATGCATTGTGGAACGAAATGTGCAGTGGAATGGAAAGGAATGTGGAATGTCATGGAATGCAATGTAGAATGCAATGGAATGGAATGTGGGAAGGTATGGAATGTAATGTGCAACGGAATGGAATGCAATGTAGAATGCAATGGAAAGTGGAATGGAATGAAATGAACTGGAATAGGGATTGGAATGAAATGGAATGGAATATGGACTGGAATGGAATGGAATGTTAAATGGAATGGGATGGAATGTGGAATGTAATGGAATGGAAAGTGGAATGGCATGGAATGGAATGTGGAATGGAAGGGAATGGAATGTAGAACGGAATGTGGAATGGTACGGAATGGAATGGAATGAAATGTGGAATGGAATGGAATGGAATATAGAACGGCATTTGGAATGCAATGGAAAGAAAACTGGAATGGAAGGTGGAATGTAAGGTGGCATGGAATGTGGAATGGTACGTAGAAGGGAATGGAATAGAACATGGAATGGAACGTGGAATGGAACGTGGCATGGAACGTGGAATGGAACGTGGAATGGAATTGAATGGAACCTGGAATGGCATGGATCAGAATGTGGAATGGAATGGAAGGGAATGTGGAATAGAATGGAATAGAAGGTGGCATGGAATGGAATTCAATGGAAAGAGGACAGGAATGGAATGGAAAGTGGAATGGAATTTCAAATGGAATTGAAAGGAATTTGGAATAGTATGGAATGGAATGTGGAACGCAAAGGAAAGGCAAGTAGAATGGAATGGAGCTGGATGTGGAAATGAATGTGCAATGGAGCAGAATGGAATGTGGAGTGGAATCGAATGCAACATGGAATGGAATGGAATGGAATGTGGAAAGGAATGGAATGGATTTGGAATGGAATGGAATGGAATGTGCAATGGAGTGGAATGGAATGTGGAGTGGAATTGACTGCATTGGAACGTGGAATGGAATGGAATGGAATGTGAAATAGAATGTAGTGGAATGTGGAATTGAATTGAATATAATGGACCTTGGAATTGAATTCAAACAATCGTGGATTGGAATGTAATGAACGTGGAATGGAATGGATTGGAATGTGGTAGGGAATGGAACGGAAGGTGGATTGTAATGGAATGGAATCGAAAGTGGAATGGAATGGAATGTGGAATGGAATGGAATGGAATGGAACTTGGAATGGAGTGGAATGTGGAATGGAATGGAATGTGGATTTGAAGTGGATGGAAGGGAATGGAAATCGGAATGGAATGGAATGGTACGTGGAATGGAATGGATCGTAACGTGGAATCGAATGGAATGAAATTTGGAATGGATTGGAATGTAATGTAGAATGGAATGGAAGGAAATGGAATGTGGAATGGAATAGAATGTGGAATGGAATGGGATGGAATGTAGAATGGCATGGAATGGAATGTGGAATGTAATGGAATGTGGTATGGAATGTGGAGTGGAATGGAATACAATGTGGAATGCACTATGGATGGAATGTTGAATGGAATGTGGAATGAAATGGAATTGAATGTGGAATGGAATCTGGAATGGAATGTGGAATGGAATAGAATGGAATGCGGATTGGAAAATGGACTGGAAAGTGGAATGGAACATGGAATGTAACGTTGAATGCAACATCGAATGGAACGTGAGATGGAACGACAAATGGAACGTGGAATGGAATGCAGAATGGAATGTGGAATGGAATATCGAATGGAACAAGTGATGGAATGACGAATGGAAAGTGGAACGGAATGCAGAATGGAATGTGGAATGGAACGGAATAGAATGTGGAGTGGAATGTAATGGGATGCGGAATGGAATGGAATCTGGAAAGGAATGGAATGGAATGTGGAATGGAAAGAGGAATGGAATGTGGAATGGAAATCAATGGAATGGGAAGCTATGTGGAATGGAAAGGAATGGAATGGAATGTGGAATTGAATGGAACGGAATGGAAAGGAATGGAAAGGAATGGAATGGAATGGAATGTGGAATGGAATGGAATGACATGTGCAATGGAGTGGAATGAAATGGAATGTGGAATGGAATGGAATGTGGAATGGAATGTGGAATGGAATATTACGTGGAATGGAATGGAATGGAATGGAATGTGGAATGGAATGCACTGCAATGTGGAATGGAATGGAACAGAATGTGGAATGGAATTAAATGTAATGTGGAATGGAATGGAAAGGAACGGAATATGGACTGGAATTGATTGGAATGGGATGTTGAATGGAATGGAATGGAATGGAATGGAATGGAATGCAAAATGCAATGGAATGGAATGGAATGGAATGTTAAATGGAAGGTGGAATGGAATGGAATATGGAATGGAATGTGGAATGAAAAGGAATGGAATGTGGAATGGAATGTGGAAAGGAATGGAATGTGGAATGGGATGAAATGTAATGTGGAATGGAATTGAATAGAAAGGAAAGTGGATTGCAATGGAATGTGGACTGGAATGGAATGGAATGTAACGAAATGTGGAATGGAATAAGAAATGGACTGGAATGGAATGGAGAGGAACATGAAATGGAATGGAATGTTGAATGAAATGGAATGGAATGGAATGGGATGTCAAATGGAGTGGAATGGAATGGAATGGAATGTGGAATGCAATGGAATGGAATGTGGAATGCAATGGAATGGAATGTGGAGTGTAATGGAATGGAATATGAAATGGAATGGAATGTGGAGTGGAATGGAATGGAATATGAAATGGACTGGAATTGAATGGAATGGAATGGAAAGAGAAAAAGAATGGAATCGAATGTGGAATGAAATTGAATTGAATGTGGAAAACAATGGAATGGAATATGGAATGGAAAGTTGAATGGGAATGCAATGTGGAGTGGAGAGGAATGGAATATGGAGTGGAATGGAATGGAATGTGGAGTGGTATGGAATGGAATATGGAATGGAATGTGGACTGGAATAAAATGGAATGGAATGGAATGGAATGTGGAATGGAAGGGAATGAAATTTGGAATGGAATGGAATGGAATTCAATGTGGAATGGAATGGAATGGCATGGAATGTGGAAAGGAATGGAACGATATGTGGTGTGGAATGAAATGTGGAATGGTAAGCAAAATGGAATGAAATGAAATGGACTGGAATGGAATGTGGAATGGAATGGAATGTGAAGTGGAATGGAATGGAATGTTGAAAGCAAAGTGGAATGTAATGGAATGGAATGTGGAATGGAATGTGGAATGGAGTGGAATGGAAAGTGGACTGGAATAGAATGGAATGTGGAATGGAATGGAATAGAATGGAATGTGGAATGGAATGCAATGGAACGTGGAAAGGAAAGTGGATTGGAGTGGAATGTGCAATGGAATGGAATGAAATGGAATGGAATGTATAATGGAATTGAATGTGAAATGGAAAGGAACGAAACATCAAAACGAAGGAGGAATGGAACGTGGCATGGAACATAGAATGGAACTTGGAATGGAATGGAATGGAAAGTGGAATGTAATGGAAGGGAAAGTGGAATCGAATGTGGAATGGAATGGAAAGGATTGTGGAATGGAATGCGGAATGCAATGCAATGCAATGTGGAATGGAATGGAATGGAAAGTGGAATGGAAATTGTAATGGAACTTGGAATGGAACGTGGAAAGGAACGTGGAATTGAATGTGGAATGAAATGTGGAATGGAATGGAGTGGAATGGAATCGAATGTGGAATGGAACGTGGATTGGAACCTGGAATGGAACTTGGAATGTTACGTGCAATGAAAAGTCAAAAGGAAGGTGGAATGGAATGTCTAATGGAACGTGGAATGGAATGTGCAATGGAATGTGCAAAGGAACGGAATGGAATGAAATGCAATATGGAATGGTATGGGGAATGGAAAAGAAAGGAAAGTGCAATGGAATAGAATTGAATGGAACTTGGAATGGAAAGGAATGGAATGGAATGTGCAATGGAATTGAATGGAATGTGGAAATGAATGGAATGGAATGGAATGGGAATATAACGGAATGGAATGTGGAATGGATTCTGGAAAGGAATATGGAATGGAATGTGGAATGGAATGCAATCGAACTGAAAGGATTGTGGAATGAAATGGAATGGAATTTTGAATGCAACGGAATTGAATGGAATGTCAGATGGAATGGGAAGGAATGTGGAATGGGATGCAATGGAATGTGTAATGGAATGGAATGGAATGTGTAATGGAAAGGAAAGGAATGTGGAATGCAATGCTGAATGGTATGGCAAGGAAAGTGGAATGGAATGGAATGGAATGTGCAATGCAATGGGGAATGGAAAAGAATGTGGAGTGGAATGTGGAAGGGAAAGAAATGGAACCTGGAATGCAATGGAAAGTAATGGAATGTGGAATGGAATGGATTGGAATGGAACGAAATTAGGAATGGAATGGAATGGAATGGAATGTGGAATGGAATGGAATGGAATGTGGATTGGAATGGAATGGAATGGTATGTGGATTGGAATGGAATGGAATGTGGAATGGAATGGAATGGAATGTGGATTGGAATGGAATGGAATGGTATGTGGACTGGAAAGGAATGGAATGTGGAATGGAATGTGGAATGAAATGCACTCTCAAATGGAATGGAATGGAATGTGGAATGAAATGCACTCTCAAATGGAATGGAATGGAATGTGGAATTGAATGGCATGTGAAATGGAATGGAATGGAAAGTAAAAAGGAATGGAATTAAATGTGCAATGGAATGGAATGGAATGTGGAATGGAATGTGGAATGGAATGGAATGGACTGTGGAATGCTATGGAATGGAGTGTGGAATGGAATGGAATGGATTGGAACGGAATGGGAAAATAAAGAATGGAAAGTGGAATGGAATGTGGAAAGCAATATGGAATGGAATGGGGAATGGAATGCAATCGAACAGAAAGGATTGTGGAATGCAATGGAATGGAATATGGAATATAATGGAATGCGAAGGAATGTGAAATGCAATGGAATGGAATGGAGTGGAAGATGGAAAAGAATGGAATGGAATGAGGAATGGAATGTGGAATGGAATGAAAAGGAATGTGGAACGGAATTGAATGGGATTTGGAAATGAATGGAATGGAATGGAAAGGGAAAATAAAGGAATGGAATTTGTAATGGAATGTGGAAAGCAATATGGAATGGAATGTGGAATGGAATGCAATTGAACAGAGAGGATTGTGAAATGGAATGGAATGGAATTTGGAATGCAATGGAATTGAAAGGAATGTGAGATGGAATGGAAAAGAATGTGGAATGGAATGGAATGCAATGGAATTTGTAATGGAATGGAATGGAATGTGTAATGGAATGAAATGGAATGTGTAATGGAATGGAAAGGAATGTAGAATGCAATGTGGAATAGTATGGAATGGAATGTGGAATGGAAAGGAATGGGGAGTGGAATGAAATGGAAAGGAATGTGGAATGAAATTGAATGGAATGGAATGGAATGTCGAGTGGAATATGGAATGGAATGGAATGGAATGTGGAATGGATTTTTGAATGGAATTGAATGGAATGTAGCATGGAATGTGGAATGGAATGGAATGGAATGTGGAATGGAACATGGAATGGTATGGAATGGAATGTGGAATGCAATTTGGAATGGAATGTGGAATGGAACGGAATGTAATGTGGAATGGACTGTGGAATGGAAGGCAGAAATATAAGTGGAATGGAATGGAATGGAACATGGAATGGCATGAGGAATGCAATGGAATGGGATGTAGAATGGAATGCATCGGAATGAGATATTGAATGGAATGGAATGGAATGGAATGTGGACTGAAATTTAACGGAATATGGAATGGAATATGTAATGGAATGGAATGGAATGTGGAAAATAACCTGAAATGGAATGGAATGGAAGGAGGAATGGTAAGTGGAATATAATGTGGAATGTAATGTGGAATGGAATGGAAAGGAATGTGGAATGCAATGGAGTAGAATGTTGAAAGGAATGTGGAATGGAATGCAATGGAATTAGGAATGGAACGTAATGTAATGTGGAACGGAATGTGGAATGGAATGTGGAATGGAACGGATTGGAATGTGGAAGAGAGTGTGGAATGGAATGGAATGGAATGCTGAAAGGAATGGAACGTAATGTGGAATGGAATGTGGAATGGAATGTGGAATGGAAAGCAGAGTAATGTGGAATTGAATGCGGAATGTAATGTTGTATGGAGGGGAATGTAATGTGGAATGAAATGTGAAAACGAAAGTGGAATTTAATGGAATGGAATGGGGAATGGAACGTTGAATGGAGTGGAATGGTAGGTGGAATGCAATGTGGCAAGGAATGGGGAATCGAATGGAATGGCATGTGGAATGGAATAGAATGGAATGTGGAATGAATTGAAATAGAACCTGGAATAGAATATGGAATGGAATGTGGAATGGAATGTGGAATGGAAGGGAATGGTATGTGCAATGGAATGGAGTGGAATGGAATGGAATAGAATGGAACTTTGAATGGAACGTGGAATGGAAAGTGGAACGGAATGTGGAATGGAATGGAATGTGGAATGGAATGTGGAATGATATGGAATGGAAAGTGGATTGGAATGTGGAATGGAACGTGGAAACGAAGGTGGAATAGAACGTCGAATGTAGTGGAATGGATTGTGGAATGGAGAGGAATGGAATGAGGAATGGAATGTGAAATGAAATGTAGAATGTAATGTGGAATGGAAAGTCGAATGGAATGGAATGGAATTTGGAATGGAATGCAATGGAATGTGGAATGGAATGTGAAATGAAATGTGGAATGGAATGTGGAATGGAATGTGAAATGGAATGTGGAAAGCGAGGTGGAATGGAATGGAATGGACTTTGGAATGGAATGTGAAATGTAATGGAATGGAATGTGGAATGGAATGTGCAATGGGACGTGGAATGGAATGTGAAATGGATCTTGGAATGGTGTGGAACAGAACACGCAATGGAATATGGACTGGAACGTGGAATGGAAAGTTTAATGTAGTGTGGAATGGAAGTTGGAAAGGAATCTGCAGTGGAATGTGGAATGGAAAGTGGAATGGAACCTGGAAAGGAATGGAATGCCACGTGGAATGGAATGTGGAATTGAATGTGTAATGGAACATGGAATGGAATGTAATGGAACGTGAAACCGAAAGGGATGGAATGTGGA
This sequence comes from Pongo abelii, assembly GCF_028885655.2. Taxonomy (NCBI): domain Eukaryota; kingdom Metazoa; phylum Chordata; class Mammalia; order Primates; family Hominidae; genus Pongo; species Pongo abelii. Next base: position 8,617,277 of record NC_072000.2, on the reverse strand, counting down.
ATGGAATGGAATGGAATGTGGAATGTAATGGAATAAAATGTGGAAAGAAGTGTTGAGTGGAATGGAATGGAATGTTGAATGGAATGTGGAATGGAATAGGAAATGGAATTTGGAATGGAGTGTGGAATGGAACGAGAAACGGAATGTTGAATGGAACTGAATGGAACTTGTAATGGAACGTGGAATGGAATGCAGAATTGAATGGAACAGAATGTGAAATGGAAAGTGGAATGGAATATGTAATGGAATGCAATGGAATGTGGAATGGAATGTGAAATACAGTGTGGAATGGAACGTGGAATGGAATGTGAAATGGAAAATGGAAAGGAATGTGGAATGGAATGGAATGGACTTTGGAATGGAATGTGGAATGGAATGGAATGGAATGGAATGTGGACTGGAATGAGCAATGTGACTTGGAATGGACTAGAATGGAATGTGAAATGGATCTTGGAATGGAATGGAACAGAAGAGCGCAGCAGAATATGGAATGGAACGTGCAATGGAACGTGGATTGTAGTGTGGAATGCAAGTTGGAAAGAAATGTGCAATGGAATGTGTAATGGAATGCGGCATGGAATGGAATGGAACGTGGAATGGAACCTGGAATGGAATGGAATACCACGTGGAATGGAATGTGGAATGGAATGTGGAATGGGACATGGAATGGAATGGAAATGAACGTGGAATGGAAAGGGATGGAATGTGGAAGGGAATGGAATGGAATGTGGAATGCAATGGAATGAAATGTGGAATGCAATCTGGAGTGGAATGGAATGGAATGTGGAATGGAATGTGGAATAGAATGTGAAATGTAATGTGGAATGGAATGTGGAATAGAACATGAAACGGAATGAGGAATGGAATGGAATGGAACATGTAATGGAACGTGGAATGGAATGTTGAATGGAAAGGAACGGAATGTGAAATGGAAAGTGGAATGGAATGTGGAATGGAATGCAATGGAATGTGGAATGAAACGGAATGTTATGTGAAATGCATTGTGGAATGGAAGGTGGAAAGTAATGTCAAATGGAACGGTTTGGAATGTGCAATGGAATGTGTAATGGAGTGTCGAATGGAATGTGGAATGGAACGGAATGGAAAGTGGAATTGAATATGGAATGTAACGTGTTTTGGAATGTGGAGTGAAATGTGGAATGGAATGGAAAAGTATGAGGAATTGAATGTGGAAGGGAATTTGGAAGAGAATGGAATGGAATGTAGACTGTATCGGAATGGAATCTGGAATGGAATGTGGAATGGAGTGTTAAATGGAATGTGGAATGGAAAGGAAATGTGGAATGGAGTGTTAAATGGAATGTGGAATGGAAAGGAATGGAATGTGGAATGGAATGTGGAAAGGATTGGAATGGAATGAGGAATGGAAGGTGGAATGGAATGTGGAATGGAATGTGGAATGCAATGTGGAATGGAGTATGGAATGGAATGCGGAATGGAGTTTGAAATGGAAAGTGCGATGGAACGGAATGGAGTGTGCAATGGAATGTGAATGTAACTGAATGGCATGGGAAATGGAGGGTGGAATGTAGAGTGGAATGGAATGTGGAATGCACTGTAGAATGGAAAGTGGAATGGGACAGAATGGAATGTGGAATGGAAAGTGGAAAGGAGTGTGGAACGAAAAGTGGAACGGAAAGTAATGGAATGTGGAATGGAATGTGGAAAGAAATGTGGAATGGAATGGAATAGATTTTGGAATGGAATGGAATGGAATGGTAAGGAGTGTGGAATGGAAAGGAATGGAATGTGGAATGAAACGTAGAGAGGAACGTGGAATGGAACGTGGAATGGGAACTGGAATGAAAGGTGGAATTGATTGGAATGGAAATTAATGGAAGATGGATGGAATGGAATGGAAAGTGTAATGGAATGTGGGATGGAATGGAATGGAATGTTCAATGGAATGAGGAAAGGAACGTGGAATAGAATGTGGAATGCAACGTGGAAAGGAATGTGAAATGTAATTGAATGGAATGTGGAATGGAATGTAATGGAATGTGGAATAGAAACAAATGGAATGGAATGTGGAATAGAATGGAATGGATTCGAATGGAATGCGGAGTGGAATTGAATGGAATGTGGAATGCAATATAATGGAATGGAATGTGAAATAGAATGCAATGGAATGTGGAATGAAATTCAATGGTATGCGGAATGGAATGGAATGGAATGTGGAACAGAATGAAATGGAATGGAATGTATAATAGAATGCAATGGATTCGAAGGGAATGTGGAGTGGAATTGAATGGAAAGAGGAATGCCATGTAATGGAATGGAATGTGAAAATGAATTAAATGGAATGTGGAATGAAATGCAATGGAATGTGGAATGGAATGGAATGGAATGTGGAATGGAATAGAATGGAACATGGAATGGAATGTGGAATGGAATAGAATGGAACGTGGAATGGAATGTGGAATGGAATAGAATGTAACATGGAATGGAATGTGGAATGGAATTTGGAATGGAATGTGGAATGGAAAGGAATGGAATGTCGAATGGAATGGAATTGAATGTGGTTTGGAAAGGAATGGAATGTGGAATAGAATGGAATGCAGTGGAATGTGTAATGGAATGTGAAAGGGAATGGAATTTAAAATTGGATGGAATGCAATGGAACGTGGAACGAAATGGAATGGAAAGTGGAACCGAACTGAACGTAGAATGGAATACAATGGAACGTGGATTGGAATGGAATGGAATGTGGAATGGAATACAATGGAATGGAATGGAAAGTGAAATGGAAAGAGAATTGAATGTGAAATGGAATGTGGAAAGGAATGTGGAATGGAAAGTGGAATGGAATGAAATGGAACGGATCGTGTACTGCAACGTGGAATGCATGGTGTAAGAGAACGTGTAATGTAATAAAACATGGAATGGAATGGAATGGAATGTGGAATGGAATGTGAAATGGAATATGGAATGGAATGATGAATGGATTGTGGAATTTAATAGAATGGAATGGAATATGGAATGGAATGGAATTGAATGTGGAATGGAACGTGGAAAGAAAGGTGGAATGGAACGTGGAAGGGAACGTGGAATGTAAGGGAATGGAAGGTGGAATGGAATGTGGAATGGAATGGAATTGAACGTGGAATGGAATGTGGGATGGAATGGAGTGGAAAGTGGAATGGAATGTAGAATTGAAAGTGGAATGGAAAGTGGAATGGATTGGAATGGAATGTGGTATGGAAAGGAATGGAATGTGAAATGGAATGTGCATTGGAATGTGGAACATAACCAGGAATGGCACGTGGAAATTAACATCAAATGGAATGGAATGGAACGTGTAATGGAATGTAAAATGGAACGGAATGGAATGTGGACTGGAATGTGGAATGGAATGCAGTATATAATGGAGTCAAAAGTGGAACGGAATGTGAAATGGAATGGAATGGAATGTGGAAAGGAATGTGGAATGGAATGTTGAATGGAATCATTAATGGAATGTGGAATGGAATGGAAAGGAATGCGGAATGGAAAGTGGAATGGAATCTGCAATGGAATGTGGAATGCAACGGAAGTAATGGTTAATGGAATGTGGAATGGAATGTCGAAAGGAAACAGGAATGGAATGGAATGTAATGTAGAATACAACGTGGAATGGAAAAGAATGGTAAGTGGAAAGGAAAGTGGAATGGAACGGGGAATACAAAGTGGAATGGAAAGTGGAATGGAATGGAATGGAATGTGCAGTGGAATGTGGAGTGGATTGGAAAGGAATGTGGAATGGACGGTGGAATGGAATCTATCGAATTGTGGAATGGAGTGTGGAATGGAATGTTCAATGGAATGTGGAATAGAATGTAATGGAATGGAATTTATTGTGGAATGGAATGTGGAATGAAAAATATAATGGAACGGAATGGAATGTGGAATGTAATGTGGATTGAAATGTGGAATGGAACGTGGAAAGCAATGGAATGGAATGTGGAATGGAACTTGTAATGGTATAGAATAGAACATGCAATGGAACGTGGAATGGAATGTGGAAAGGAACGTGGAATGGAATGTGGAATAGAACATGGAAGGGAATGTGAAATGCAATGAGGAATGAAATGTTGAATGGTACGTGGAAGGGAATGTGTAATGGAATGTTGAATGGAACGTGGAAAGGAATGGAATGGAAGGTGGAATTGAACGGATTGGAATGTGGAATGGAATTTAATGGAATGTGGAATGGAATGTGGAATGGAATGGAATGGAATGGAATGTGGAATGGAATGCGGAATTGAAGGAATGGAATGTGAAATTGAATGGAATGCAATGTGGAATGGAATGTGGAATTTAAGGGAACAGAATGTGGAATAGAATGTGCAAAGGAATGTGGAATGGATTGTGGAATGGAATGGAATGGGATGGAATGTGGAAACGAATGGTGAATGGAATGGAATCAACTGTGGAATGGAATGAGGAATAGAATGGAATGGAATGTGGAATAGAAGGGAATGGAATGTGGAATGGAATGTCATGGAAAGGGGAATGGAATGTGGAATAGATTGGAATGGTATGTGGAATGGAATGGAATGGAAGGTGAAATGGAACGTGGAATGGAATGTGGAAAGGAATGTGGAATGGAATGGTATGGGGAATTGAATGGAATAGAATGCAATAAATGAATGGAATGGAATGTGGAATGAAAGGAGTAGAATGTGCAATGGAATGAAATGGAATGGGATGTGGATTGTAATGGAATACAATGCAGTGGAATGGAATGTGAAAAGGAATGGAATGGAATATGGAAAGGAATAGAATGTGGAAAGGAGGGAAACGGAATGGAAAGAAATGGAATGGAATGTGGAATGGAATGGAATGGAATGCAACAGAATGGAATGGAATGGAATGTGAAATGGAGTGGAGTGGAATGTGGAACGGAATTGAATGTGGAATGGAAAGGAATGGAATGGAATTGAGAATGGTATGGAATGGAATTGAAAGGAATGTAGAAAGGAATAGAATGTGGAATGGAATAGACTGTGGAATGGAATGCGGAATGGAATGGCATGGAATTGAATGGAATGTGGAATGGAATGCAGTGAAATGTGGAATGGAATAGAATGTGGAATGGAATGAAAAGGAAAGGATTGCGGAATGGAAAAGAATTTTGAATGGAATGAAGTGGAATGGAATGTTTAACGGAATGGAATGGAATGGAATGTGGAATGGAATGGAATGGAACTGAACGGAATTTGGAATGGAATGGAGTGGAAAGTGGAATGGAATAGAATGGTGAATGGAAAGAAATGGAATGGAATGTGGAATGGAATGGAATGGAATGTGGAATTGAATGAAATGGAATATGGAATGAAGTGGAAAGGAATGGAATCTGGAATGGAATGTGGAACGGAATGGGATGGAATGGAATGGAAAGTGGAATGGAATGGAAACTAATCTGGACTGGAATGTGGAATGGAGTGTGGACTGCAATGTGTAAAGGAATGCAATGGAATGTGGAATGGAACTGAATGGAATGTGGAATGGAAATTGGAATGGAATGGAATGGCATGTGAAATGGCATGTGAAATGGAAAGTGGAATGGAACGTGGAATGGAAAGTGGAAAGGGATGTGGAATGGATTATAATGGAACGAGAAATGCAATGGAAAGTAATGTGGAATGGAATAGAAAGGAATGTCCAATGGAATGTGGAATGGAATGGAATTGAAGGTGGAATGGAATGTGGAATGGAATGGAAACGAATGTGAAATGGAAAGAAATGCAATGTGGAATGGAATGTGGAATGGAATCGAATGGAATTGAATGTGAAATGGAATGGAATGGAATGTGGAATGGAATGTGCAAAGGAATGGAAAGGAGTGGAATATGGATTGGAATGTGGAATGGAATAGAACGGAATGTGGAATCAATGAAATGGAATTGAATGGTTTGCAATGTGGAATGGAATGTTGAATGAATTGGAATGGAATCAAATTGAAAGTGGAATGGAATGGAATGGAATGTGGAATGGAATGGGAATGGAATAGAATGGAATGGGAATGGAATGGAATGGAATGTGGAATTGAATGGAAAGGAATGTGGAATGGAAGTGAATGGAATGTGGAGTGGAAATGACTTGGAACGTGGAATTGAATGGAAAGGAATGAAATGCAATGTGCAATTGAATAGAATTGAACGGGGAATGGAATGTGGAATGTAATGAAACGGAATGTGCAATTGAATGGAATTTAACTGGGAATGGAATGTGGAATGGAATGGAATGGATTGTGGCATAGAAGAGAATGGAAGTGAATGTGCAATGGAATGTGGAATGAAATGTGGAATGGAATGGAACAGAATGTGGAATGGAATTGAGCTTGGAATGGAATGGAATGGAATGTGGATTGGAATGGAATGGAATGGAATTTGGAATTTAATGGAACGGAAGGGAATGTGGAATGGAAAGGAATGGAATGTGGAATGGAATTTAACGGACATTGGAATGGAACGTGGAATGGAATGTGGAACGGAATGTGGAATGGAATGGAATGGAATGGAAAGGAATGTGGAATGGCATGTGAATTGGAATGCATCGGATTGTGGAATAGAATGTGCAATGAAACGCAATGGAATGAGAATGGAACGTGGAATTGAATGTGGAATGGAATGTGTAACGGACTGCGGAATGGAATGTGGAATGGAATGTGGAATGGAATGCAATGTAGAATGGAATGTGGAATGGAATGGAAATGGATGTGGAATGAAATGTGGAATGGAAGGTGTAATAAAAGGGAATGGAGTATTGATAGGAATGGAATGGAATGTGGAATGGGATATAGACTGGAATGGAATGCAATGTGGAATGCAATGTGGAATGGAATGGAATGGAATGTGGAATGGAACGTGGAATGGAATGTGGAATGGAATGTGGAATGGAATGTGTATTGGAATGTGAAATTGCAAGTGGAATGGAAAGCAATGGAATGTGTAATGGAATGTGGAATTGAAGATGGAATGGAAAGGAATGGAATGTGGAATTGGAATTGGAATGAAATGCGGAATGGAACCTGGAATGTAATGGAATGGAACGTGCAATGGAACACGGAATGGAATGGAATGGAATGTGGAATGGAAAGGAATGGAATGTGGAAAGGAATGCAATGGAATGTGGAATGGAATGTGGAATAGAATGTGGAATTGAATGGAATGGAATGTGGAATGGAATGAAATGGAATGTGGAAAGGGAATCTGGAATGGAAAGCAATGGAATGTGGAATAGAACAGAATGGAATTTGGAATGGAGTGTGGAATGGTATCTGGAATGGAACGGAATGCTATTTGGAATGGAATGTGGAATGGAGTGTGGAATGGAATGTGCAATGGAACAGAATGGAATGTGCAATGGAATGTGGAATCAAAAGTGGAAAAGAACTGAATGGATTGTGGAATGCAATGGTTAAGAATGGTATGGAATATGGAATGGAATGGAATGGAATGGAATGTGGAATGGAATATGGTATGGAACGTGGAATGGAATGTGGAATGCAACTCGGAATAGAATGGAATGGAAAATGGAATGGACTGTGGGATGGAATGGAATGGACTGTGGAATGGATTCTGGAATGGAATGTAGAATGCAATGGAATGGAATGTGGCAGGCAATGTGGAATGGAATGTGGAAAGGAATGGAAGGAATGTGGAATGCAATGTGAAATGGAATGGAATGGAATGTCAAATGGAACGTGGAAAGGAATCTGAAATGGAATGTGGAATGGAAAGGAATGGAATGTGGAATGGAGTGTGGAAGGAAATGTAATGGGATGTGGAATCGAATGGAATGGAATGTGAAATGGGATTCGGAATGGAAAGGAATGTAATATGGAATGGAATGTGAAAACGAAAGTGGAATGGAATGCAATGGATTGTGGAAAGGAAGGTGGATTTGAATGGAATGGAAAGTGGAATTGAACGTGGATTCTAAACTGGAACGCAATGGAATGGAATGTGGAATATAATGGAATGGAATGTTGAATGTAATGTAATGGAATATGGAATAAAATGGAGTGGAATGGAAGGTAGAATGGAATGTGGAATGGAAAGTGGAATGGAATGGAATGGGATGTGGAATGGAATGTGGAATAGAATTCAATGGAAAGTGGAAGGGAATGTGGAATATAATGTGAAATGGAATGTGGAATGGAATGGAATGGAATGTGGAATGGAATGTGGAATGGAATGTGGAATGGAATGGAATGAAATGGAATGGAAAGAGGAATGGAATGCAATGAAAGGGGGAATGGCTTGGAATGGAATGTGGAATGGAATGGAATGGAAAGTGAAATGGAAAGTGGAATGGAATGAAAAGAAATGTGGAATGGAATGGAAAGTGGAATGGAATGGAATGGAAAGGAGAGTGGAATGTCATTTAATGCGGAAAGGAATGGAATGCAATGTGGAATGGAATGGAATGGAATGTGGAATGGAACGGAATGGAAAGTGGAATGGAATGGAATGGAATATGGAAAGGAATGGAATGGAATTGAATGTGGAATGGAATGAAATCAAAAGTGGAATGGAGAATAATGAAATGTGGAATGGAATTTGGATTTGAATGGAAAGGAAAGGACAAGAATGTGGAACTGAATGGAAAGTGGTGTGTAATGGAATGTGAAATGGAATGTAACGTAATGTGGAATTGAATGTAATGGAATGTGGAATGGAAATGAATTGAATGTGGAATGGAATGGAATGGAATGTGAAATGGAATGGAATGAAATGCAAAGTGGAATGGAATGGAATTTACTGCGGAATGTAATATAATGGAATGTGGCATGAAATGGAATTTGAATGCTGAATGGCATGTGTAATGGACTGGTATGGAATGGAATGCAATGGAAAGGAAAATGGAATGGAATGGAATGGAATGGAATGTGGAATGGAATGGAATTGAATCTGGAATAGAATGGAATGCAATGTGGAATGGAATGGAATGTGGAATGGAATTGAATTGAATGTGGAATGGAATGGAATGGAATGTGAAATGGAATGGAATGGAATGCAATGGGGAATGGAATGGAATTTACTGCGGAATGGAATATAATGGAATGTTTCATGGAATGGAATGGAATGAAATTTTGAATGGAATGCGTAATGGAATGGTATGGAATGGAATGGAATGTGGAATGGAATTGAACGGAATATGGAATGGAATGGAATGGAATGTAATATGGAATGGAATGGAATTGAATCTGGAAGGGAATGGAAAGGAATGTGGAATTGAATGGAAAGGAATGCAATGGAATGCAATGTGGAGTGGAATGGAATGCAATGAGAAATGGAGTGGAATGGAATGTAAAATGGAATTGAATTGAATGTACAATGGAATGGAATGTAATGTGCAATGGAATGTGGAATGGAATGTAATGGAACAGGGAATGGAACGGAATGCAACATGGAACGGAATGTGGAATGAGATGGAATAGATTGTGGAATGGAATTGAATGGAATGTGGAATGGAACGTGATATGGATTGGAATGGAATTTGAAATGGAATGTGGAATTGAATGGAATGGAGTGGAATTGAAAGTGGAATTGAATGTAATGGAATGTGGAATGTAATGCGGAATGTAAAGGGATGCAAAGTCGATTGGAATGTGGAATGGAATGTGGAAGGGAAAGTGGAATGGAATGGAATGGAATTTTAAACATAACGTGGAATGGAATGGCAAGGAACGTGGAGTGGAACGTGGAAAGGAACGTGGAACGGAATGTGGAATGGAATGAAACGTGGAAAGAACGTGGAGTGGAATGTAGAATATAACGTGGAATGGAAACTGGAAGGGAATGAAATGTGGAATGGAATGTAATGGAATGTGTAATGGAATGTGAAATGGAACGTGGAATGGAACCTCTAATGGAATGTAGATTTGAACGTGGAATAGAAATTAATGGAAAGACTAATGGAAAGAAGAATGGAACTTGGAATTGAATGGAATGGACCGTGGACTGGAATGTGGAATGGAATGTGTAATGTAATGGAATGGAACGTGAAATGCAGTGGAGTGGACTGTGGTATGGAATGTGGAATGGAATGGAATGGAATGTGGAATGGATTGTGTTATGGCATGTGGAATTGAATGGAATTGAATGTGGAATGGAATTTGGAATGGTATGTAATAGAATGAGAAAGGGAATGGGGAATGCAATGTGCAATGGAATGTGGAATGGAATGTCGAATGAAATGGAATGGAATGTGGAAGGGATTGTGGAGTGGAATGGAATCTAATGTGGAATGGAATGTGGAATGGAATGTGGAAGGGAAAGTGGAATGGAATTCGGAATGGAACATGGAAAGGAACGTGGAATGGTATGGAATGGAGTGTGGAATGGAATGTGGAATGAAATGTGAAACGGAATGGAATGCAATCTGAAATGGAATGTAATGGAATGTGGAACGGAAGGTTTAATGGATAGTGGAATTAATCGTTGAGTAGAAGGTGTAATGAAACGTGGAATGGAATGGAATGGATTGCGGAATGGTACGTGGAATGGAACGTGGAATGGAAAGTGAATGTATCGTGGAATGGAATGGAATGGAACATCGAATGGAATGTGGAATGGAATGTGGAACGGAATGGAATGGAAAGCGGAATGGAATGGATTGGAATGTGGAATAGAAAGTGGAATGGAAAGGAAAGGAATGTGGAATGCAATATCGAATGGAATGGAATGGAAAGGGGAATGTAATGTGCAATGGAATGTAATGGAATGTGGAATGGATTGGAAAGGAATGTGGAATGGAATGGAATGGAATGTGGAATGGAATGTGGTATGGCATTTGGCATGGAATGGAATGGAATGCGGAATGGAAAGTGCAATGGAATGTGGAATGGAACTTCGAGTGGAATGGAATGGAACAGGGAATGAAACATGGAATGGAAAGTGGAATGGAATGTGTAATGCAAAGTGGAATTGAATGTGCAATGGAACGTGGAACTGAAAGAGGAATGGAATGTGGAATGGAACGTGGAATGGAATGGCAAGGAATGTGGAATTGAACTTGAGTCGAATGGTACATGGAATGTATCTTGGAATGTAACGTGGAATGGATTGTGGACTGGAACTTGGAAAGTAATGTAAAATGGAATGTGGAATGGAACGTGGAATGGAATGTAATGGAACGGGGAATGGAACGGAATGCAACATGGAATGGAATGTGGAATGAGATGGAATGGAATGTGGAATGGAAGGTGGAATGGAATGGAATGGCTTATGGAATGGATTGTGGAATGCAATGTGGAATTGAATAGAATGAAATGTGGAATGGAATGTGGCATGGAATGTGGAACGGAATGGAATGGAAGGTGGAATGGAATGTGGAATTGAATGGAATGAAATGCGTAATAGAATGGAATGGAAATCGGAATGGAATGGAATGGAATGCAATGGAATGTGGAATGGAATGTTGAAAGGAATGTAGAATGGAATGTGGAAAGCAACGTGGAAAGGAATGGAAAGTTGAATGGAACGTGGAATGGAATGGAAGTGAGGTGGAATGGAATGGAATGGAATGTAGAATGGAATGGAACATGGAATGGTACGTGTAATGGATTGGAATGCATGGTGGACTGGAAACGAATGGCATGTGGAATGGAAAATGGAATGGAATGGAATGGAATGGAATGTGGAATGAAACGTGGAATGGAATGAAGAATGGAACGTGGAACATAATGAGGAATGGAATGGAATGGAATGTGGAATGGAATGATGAATGGCATGGAATGGAACGGAACGGAACATTGAATGGAAGGTGGAATGGAATGTAGAATGGAACGTGGAATGGAATGTGCAAGGCAATGTGGAATGGAATGTGGAATGGAATGGACTGGAAAGTGGAATGGAATGTGGAAAGGAACGTGCAATGGACGTGGAATGGAAAGTGGAATGGAATGGAATGGAACGTGGAATGGAATGTTGAATGGAATGGAATGGAATGTGTAATGGAATGGAATGGAATGTGGAATGTAATGGAATGGAATGTGGAATGGAAAGGAATGGAATGTGGAATGGAATGTGGAATGGAAACTGGAGTGGAATGGAATGCTATGGAATGTGGAATGCAATGGAATGGAATAGAATGGAATGGAAAGGAATGGAAGGTGGAATGGAATGGAATTGAATATGAAATGGAATGGAATGTGGAATGGAAAGGAATGGAATGGAATGGAAGGTGGAATGGAATGAAATGGAACTTGGAATGGAATGGAATGGAATGGAAGGTGGAATGGAATGTGAAATGGAATGTGGAACGGAACGTGGAATGGAATGAAGTGGAAAGAGGAATGGAATGGAATTGGACATGGAATGCAATGCAAATAAACGTGGAATAGAACATAGAATGCTATGTGGCATGGAACGTGGAATGGAATGGAATGGAATTTTGAATTGAACGTGGAATGAAATGGAATGGAATGGAACCTGGAATGGAAAGTGGAATGGAAATTCCAATGGCAATGTGAATGGAACGTAAAACGGAATGGAATGGAACGTGGAATGGAATGGGGAAAGGAATGTGGAACATAACTGAATGCAACGTGTAATGGAATTGAAAGGAATGTGGTATGGAATGTGGAACGGAATATGGAATGGAATGGAATGGAATATGAAAGGGAATGTGGAATGGAATGTGGAATGGAAAGTGGAGTTGAATGTGGAATGGAACTTGGAATGGAAAGTGGAATGACATGTGGAACGGAAATGAATGGAATCTGGATGGAATGAAATGGAAGGTGGAATGGAATGTGTAATGGAAAGGAATGGAATGTACAATGGAATGTTTAATGGAATGGAATGGAATGTGGAATAGAATGTGGAATGGAATCGAATGGAATCCGTAATCGAATGGAATGGAATTATATTCAATGTGGAATGAAATGGAATGGAATGTATCATGGAATGGAAGGGGGAATGGAAAGTGGATTTGAATGTTAAATGGAATGGAATGGAATGTGGAATGTAAGGGAATAGAATGTGGAAAGGAATGTGGAATGGAGTGGAATTGAATGGAATGGAATGTGGAATGGAATCGAATAGAACGTGGAATGGAATGTGGAATGAAATGGCAGGGAATGGAATGGAATATGCAATGGAATAGAGTGGAATATGGAATGGAAAGGAATGCAATGTGGAATGGAATGGAATGGAACATGGAATGAAAAGGAATGCAATGTGGAATGGAAAGCAATGGTGTAGAATTTCGAATGAAAACGAATGGAATGGAATGGAATGTGGAATTTAATAGAATGGAATGGAATGCGTAATGGTATGGAATGGAATTTGGAATGGAATGGGATGGAATGGAATGGAATGCATTGGAATGTAAGATGGAATGGAATGTGAAATGGAATGTTGAATGGAACATGGAATGGAATGAAATGGAACGTGGAAAGGAGTGGAATGGAACGTGGAATGGAAGGAAATGGAAGGTGGAATGGAATGTAATGGAACTTGGAATAGAACATGTAATACAAAGTGAAAGAGAACGTGGAATGGAATGGAATGGAAAGTGGAAAGGAATGGAATGGAATATGGAATGGAATGGAATGGAACGTGGTATGGAATGGAATGGAACATGGAATGCAACATGGAATGGAATGGTAAGGAAAGTGGAATGGACAGTGGAATGGAACGTCCAATGGAACCCGGAATGGAAAGTAAAATTAAATGGAATGGAAAGTGGAATAGAATGTGGAATGGAATGTGGAATATAATGGAATGGCATGTGGAATGTAATGGAATGTAATATGGAATGTAATGGAATGGAATGTGGAATGGAATGTAATGGAATGTGGTACGGAATGTGGAATGGAATGTTTTACGGATGGTTGAATGGATTGTGAAATGGAATGAAATGGAATGTTGAAAGAAATGTGGAATGGAATGCAATGGAATGTGGAATGGAATGTGTAGTGGAATGTGGAATGGAATGGAATGGAATGTGGAATGGAAAGTGGAATGGAATGGAAAGGATTGGAATGAGGAAAGGAATGGAATGGAAGGGAATGTGGAACCGAATGTGGAATGTAATGTGGAATGGAACGTGGAATGGAACGGAATGGATTGCAGAATGGAATATGGAATGGAAAGTGGAATGGAAAGTGGAATGAAATGTGAAATGGAATGGAATGGAATCTGTAATGGAAGGGAATGGAATGTGGAATGGAATGTGGAATGGAATGGAAAGGAAAGGAATGGAAAGTGTAAGGCATTGGAATGGAATGTGGAGTGGAAAGAAAGGGAACGTGGAATGGAACGCGGAATGAAACGAGGAATGCAATGTGGAATGGATCGTGTAATGGAAAGTGGAATGGAATGGAATGCAATGTGGAATGGAAGGGAATGGAACGTGGAATGCAACATGGAATGGAAAGTGGAATGCAATGTGGAGTGGAACTTGGAATGGAATGTGGAAAGGAATTGAATGGAATGTGGAATGGAATGGAATGGAATTTAGTGGAATTTGGAATGGAATGGAATGGAATGGAATGTGAAATATAATGGAATGGAATGTGGAATGAAATAGAATGGAATGGAATGGAATGTGGAATAGAAAGGAATGGAATGCATTGTGGAATGGAAAGTCGAATTGAATGTGGAATTGAATGGAAAAGAATGGGGAATGGAATGGAATGGAATGTAGAATGGTTTGGAACGGAAATTGGAATGGAATGTGGAAAGGAACGTGGAATGGAGTTGAATGGAACTTGGAATGGAACGTGGAATGGAATGCAATGGACTGTGGAATGGATCATGGAATGGAATGTTTAATGGAAAGTGGAGTTGAACGTAGAATGGAATGGAATGGAAGGTTGAATGGAATGTGGAATGGAATGTGGAATGGAACGTGGAATGGAAAGTGGAATGGAATGGAATGGAACGTGGAATGGAACATGGAAAGGAATGTGGAATGGGACGTGGAATGGAATGTGGAATGTAATGTGGAATGGAAAGGAATGGTAAATGGAATGGAAAGGAATAGAATGAGGAATAGAATGCAATGGAATGTGAAATGGAATGTGGAATGGAACGTGGAAAGGATTGTGGAATGGAAAGTGGAAAGGAATGCAATGGAAAGTGGAATAGAAAGTGTAATGGAATGGAATGGAATGTGTAATGGAATGTGCAATGGAGTGTGGAATAGAATGTGGAAAAGAACGGAATGGAATGTGGAAAGGAACGGAATGGAATGTGGAATGGAACGGAATGGAATATGAAATGGAAGGGAATGGGAAGGAATGTGGAATGGAACAGAATGGAGTGTGGAATGGAATGGAATAGAATGGAATGGAACGCAAAAGTGAATGTGGAATGGAACGTGGAATGGCATGAAATGGTACATGGAATGGAATGGAATGAAACGTGGAATGGAATGGAATGAAACGCGGAATTCAAGGTGGAATGGAACGTGTAATGGAATGTGGAATTGAATGTGGAATGGGATGGAAGTGAATGTGGAATTGAATGGAAAGGAATGCGGAATGCAATGGAATGAAATGTAGAATGGAATGGAATGGAATAGAATGTGGACTGGAACGGAATGTGGAATTGAAATGAATGGAATGGAATGAGGAATGCAATGTGAAATTGAATGGAATGGATTTTGGAATGGAACGTGGAATGGAACTTGGAATGGAACTTGGACTGGAACGGAAGGGAATGCGGATTGGAATGTGGAATTTAATGTGTAATGGAATGCGGAATGGAAAGGAACGTAATGTGGAATGGAATGGAATGGAATTGTATGGAATGTGGAATGCAACGGAATGGAATATTGAATGGAATGGAATTGAATGTGGAAAGGAATATGTAATGGAATTTGGAATGAAATGGAAAGGAATGTGGAATGGATTGTAAAGGAATGCTATGGAATGTGGCATGGAATGGAAGGGAAGGTGGAATGGAATGTGGAATGGAATGGAATGGAACTTGGAATGGAATGTGGCATGGAAGTTTGAATGGAATTTTGGAACGGTATGTTGAATGGAATGAGGAATGCAATGGAATGCAATGTGGAATGGAAAGGAATGGAATGTGGAATGGAAGTGGAATGGAATGTGGAATGGAATTGAATGGAATATAGAATGGAATGTGGAATGGAAAGGAAAGTGGATTGCAATGGAATGGAATTGTATGGAATGTGGAATGGAGTCGAATGCAATGTGGAATGGAATGGAATGGAATGGAATGTGGAATGGAATGGGATGCAATGTGGAAGGGAATGTGGATTGGAATGGATAATGGAATGGAATGTGGAATTTAAGCGAATGGAATGTGGAATGGAATGCAATGGAATGTGGAATGAATGGAATGGAATTTGGAAAAGCATAAGTAATGGATAGTGGAATGCAATGGAATGGAATCTGGAATGGAAGGTGGAAAGGAACTTGGAATGGATCGTGGAATGGAAAGGAATGGAACGTGGAATGGAATGGAACGTGGAATGGAATGGAAGGGAACATGGAAAGGAATGGAACGTGGAATGGAATGGAATGGAAAGTCGAATAGAATGGAACATAGAATGGAGTGCAATGGAACATGGAATGGAATGTGGAATGGAATTGAAAGGAATGGAATGCATAGTGGCATGGAATACACCATGGAATGCAATATGGAAAGGAAGGGAAAGGAATGTGGAATGGAATGTGGAATGGAATGGAATGGAATTTGGAAAGGAATGTGGAATGGAATGGAATGTGGAATGCAATGTGGAACGGAATTGAATGGAACGTGGAATGGAGTGGAGTGGAATGTGGAATGAGACGTAAGAGAATGTGGAATGGAATGGAATGGAATGTAAAATGGAATGGAATGGAATGTGGAATGGAATGCAATGGAATGAAATGTGGAATGAAAAGGAATGAAATGCAAAGAAATGTGAAAAGTAACGGAATTGAATGTGGAAAGGAATGTGGAATTGAATGGAATGGAATGAAATGCGGAAAGGAATGGAATGGAATGTGGAATGGAATGTGGAATGTAGTGGAATGGAATGTGGAATGGATAGTGGAATGGAATGGAAAGGAATGTGGAATTAAATGTAATGGAATCTGGAATGGAATTGAATCGAATGGAATGAGGACCGGAATGTAGTGGAATGGAATGTGGAATGGATAGTGGAATGGAATGGAAAGGAATGTGGAATTAAATGTAATGGAATCTGGAATGGAATTGAATCGAATGGAATGAGGACCAGAATGGAATGGAATGGAATGGAATGGAATGTGTAATGGAAAGGAATGGAATGTGGAATGGAAAGTGGAATGGAAAGTGGAAACGAAAAGAATGGAATGGGGAATGGAAAGTGCAAAGGAATGGAATGTGTGGTGGAATGGAATGTGGAATGGAATGGAATGGAATGTTGAATGGAATGGAATTGAATGTTGAAAGGAATGGAACGGAATCTGGAATGGAAAGGAATAGAATGGAATGGAATGGAATGTGGAATGGAATGTGGAAAGGAATGGAATGGAATGGAATGTGGAATGGAATGGATTGGAATGTGGAATGGAATGAAATGTTGAATGGAATGTCTAATGGAATCCGGAATGGACTGTGGAAGGGAACGTGCAATGGAATGGAATGTGGAATGCAAAGAGGAATGTAAAGGAATAGAATGTGGAATGGAATTGAATGGAATGTGGAATGCAGCATGGAATGGAATACAATGGAACGAAACGGAATGTGGAATGCAATGTGGAATGGAATGTGGAATGGAACGCGGAATGGAATGGAATGGAATGGAATGTGGAATGGAATGTGGAATGTAACGCGGAATGGAATGGAATGGAATGGAATGTGGAATGGAATGTGGAATGGAACATGTAATGGAATGGAATGGAACGTAGAGTGGAATGTGGAATGGATTAGAATGGAATGTGGAATGGAATGGAATGGAACGTGGAATTGAATGTGAAATGGATTGGAAAGGAATGTGGTATGGAACGGAATGGAATGTGAAAAGGAATGTGGAATGTATAGGAAAGTAATGTGTAATGGAATGCAATGGATTGTATAATGGAATGGAATGGAAAGGAAATTGGGATGTTATGGAATGGAATGTAATGGAATGTGTAATGGAAAGGAATGGAATGGAATGGAATGTGGAATGGAATGGAATTGAATTTCAAATGGAATATGGAATGCAATGGAATGGAATGGAAAGGAGTGGAATGCAAAGGAATGGAATGTGGAATGGAATGGAATGTAATGGAATGTGGAACGAAATGGAATGGAATGGAATGGAATTGAGTGTGGAAATGAATGGAATGTGGATAGGAATAGATTGTGTAATAGAATGGAATGGAATGTTGAATGGTATGTGGAATGGAATGGAAATGAATGTGGAATGGAATGTGGAATGTATTGGAATGGAATGGAATGGAATGGATTGTGGAATGGATTGGAATGGAATGTGGAATGGAATGGAATGGAATGTGGAATGGAATGTGGAAATAGTGGAATGGAATATGGAATTGAATGTGGAGTGGAAAGGAATAGAATGGAATGAAATGGAATGTGAAATGGAGTTGAAATTAATGTGGAATGGAATGGAATGGAATGAAATGTGTATTGGAATGGAATGGAATGTGGAATGGAATGGAATGAAAGTGGAATGGAATGTGGAGTGGAATCGAATGTGGAATGGAATGTGGAGTGGAATGGAATGGACTGGAATGGAATGTGGCATGGAATGTAATAGAATCTGGAATGCAATGGATTGGAAAGAAATGTGGAAAACAAAGGAATGGAATGGAATCTGGAATGGAATGGAGTGGAATGGAATGGAATGTGGAATGGAATATTTAATGTAATGGAATGTTAAATGGAATGGAATAGAATGTCGAATGGAATCGAATGGAGTGAGGAAGGGAGTGGAATGGAATGAAATGTGGACTGGAATGGAATGGAATGTGGACTGGAATGGAATGGAATGTGGAATGGAATGTGGAATGGAATGTGGAATTGATTGGAGTGGAATGTGGAAAGGAATGGAATGAAGTATTGAATGTAATGGACAGGAATGTGGAATGGAATGGAATGGAATCTGGATTGGAATGGAATGGAATAGACTGTGGACTGGAATGGATTGTAATGGAATGGAATATGGAATGGAATGTGGATTGGAATGTGGAATGGAATGGAATGGAATGTTGAACAAAACGGAATGGAATGTGGAATGGAATGGAATGGAATGTGGAATTGATGGGAATGTAATGGAATGTGGATTGCAATGGAAAAAATGGAATGGAATGTGGAATTGAATGGAATGGAATGTGGAATGGAACAGAATGGAATGTGGAATGGAAGGCAATGCAGTATAATGGAATGTGGAATGGAAGGGAATGGAGTGTATTGGAATGTGGAAAGGAATGGAATGGAATATGGAATGGAATGTGAAAAGGAATGGAATGGAATTTGGAATGGAACGTGGAAAGTAATGGAATGGATAGTGTAATGGAACGGATGTTAATGTGTAATGGAATGAGGAATGGAATGGAATAGAATGGAATGGAATGTGGAATGTGGAATGGAACGAAATGTGGAATGGAATGTGGAATGGAATTTAATGCAATGTGGAATAGTATGGAGTGTAATGTGTAATGGAATGTGGAACGTAGTGAATGGAATGTGGAATGGAGTGTGGAATGTAATGGAAAGGAATGTTGAATTGAAAGGAATGGAATCCGGAATGGAATGGAAAGGGATGGAACGGAATGTGGACTCGAGGAGAACAGAATGGAGTGGAATGTGGAATGGAATGGAATGGAATGTGCAATGGAATTTGGATTGGAATGTGGAATGGAATCTGGAAAGGAATATGGAATGGAATGGAATAGAATGCAATGGAATGTGGAAGGTATTGGAATGGAATGTGGAATGGAATTGAATTGAATGAGTGTCATTGAATTGAATGTGGAATGGGATGTGTAATGGAATGGAAAGAATGTGGAATGGAAAGTGGAATGGAATGGAATGGGATGTGGAATCGAATGTGGAATGCAATATAATGTGGACTGGAATGGAATGGAACAGAATGGAATGTGGAATGGAATGCAATGGAATGTGGAATGTAATGGACAGGAACATGGAATGGAATGGAAGGGAATCTGGAATGGAATGGAATGGAACAGAATGTGGCCTGGAATGGAATGGAATGTGGAATGGAATGGAGTGGAATGTTGAATGGAATCTGGCAAGGAATGTGGAATGGAATTGAATGGAATGGAAAGGAAAGGAATGTGGAATGTAACGGAATGGAATTTGAAATGCAATGGAATTCAATGGAATAGAATGGATTGTGGAATGGAATTTAGAATGGAATGGAATGTGATGTGGAAGGAATGTGGAATGGAATGGAATGTGGAACGGAATTTGGTATGGAATCTGGAATGGAAGGTGCAATGGAATGGAATGGAATGGATTGGAATGTGGAATGGAACGGAATTGAATGTGGAATGGAATGGAATATGGAATGGATTGCAATGAGGAATGGAATGGAATGGAATGGAATGGAATGTGGAATGGAATGTGGAATGGAATGGAATGGAATGGAATGGAATGGAATGTGGAACAGAATGTGGAATGGAATCTGGAATGGAATGAGGAAAGGAATGGAATGGAATTGAATGGAATGTGGAATGGATTGGAATGTAACGTGGAATTGAATGGAATGTGGAACAGAATGTGGAATGGAATGTGGAATGGAATGTGAAATGGAATGTGGAATTGAATGGAATAGAATGGGGAATGGAACGTGGATTTGAATTTCATGGAACGTGGAATGGAACGTGGAATGGAATGGAATGGAACGTGGAATAGAACTTTGAATGCAACGTGGAATGGAACGTGGAATGGAATGTGGAATGGAATGGAAAGGAATGCAGAATGGAATGTGGAATGAAATGGCACGGAATGTGGAATGGAATGTGGAACGGAATGTGGAATGCAATGTGGAATGGAATGTGGAAATGAATGTGGAATGGAACAAAATGGAATGTGAAATAAAATGGAATGGAGTGTGGAATGGAATGCAATGGAATGTGGAAAGGATTATGGAACGGAATGTGGAAAGGAATGTTGAATGGAATGTGGAAACGAATGTGGAATATAACGGAATGGAATGTGAAATGGAATGGAATGGAATGTGGAATGGAATGTGGAAAGTAATGTGGAATGCAATGTGGAATTGAATGGACTGAAATGTGTAATGAAATGTGGAATGGAATGTGGAAAGTAATGTGGAATGGAATGTGGAAAGTAATTTGGAATGGAATATGGAATGGAATGGACTGCAATGAGGAATGAAATGTGGAATGGAATGTGGAATGGAAGGTGGAATGGAACGTGGAATGGAAAATGGATTGGAATGAACTGGAATGTTGAATGGAATGTGGAATGGAATTTAATGGAACGTGGAATGGAATGTGGAATGGAATGCAATGGCATGTGGAATGGAATGGAATGGAATGTGGAATGGAATGAAATGGCATGTGGAATGGAATTTGCAAGGGAATGGAATGTGGAATGGAATGAGGAATGGAAAGGAATGGAATGTGGTTGGAATATGCAATGGAATGTGGAATGGATTGTGAAATGAAATGTGGAATGGAATGTGTAATGGAACGGAATGGAATGTGGAATGGAATGAGGATTGGAACGTTGAATGGAACGTGGAATGGAATTGAATGGAACGTGGAAAGGAACGTGGAATGGAATGGAAAGGAATGTGGAATGGAATCTGCTATGGAATGTGGAATGTAAAGTAATGGAATGTGGAGTGGAATGGAATGGAATGAGGAATTTAATGCAATGGAATGCGGAAGGCAATTTGGAAAGGAATGGAATGGAATGTGGAATGGAATGTTGAGTGGAATATGGAATGGAATGTGGAATGGAATGGAATGGAATTTGGGGAGGAATGGAAATTAATGGTAGGGAATATGGAATGGAATGGAATGGAATGTGGAAAGGAACTTGGAAAGGAACGTGCAATTGAACGTGGAATGGAATGGAATGGAATGTGGAATGGAATGTGCAATGGAAAGTGGAATGGAACGGGGAATGGAATGTGGATTGGAACGGAAAGGAATATGGAATGGAATGTGGAATGGAACGTTGAATGGAACCTTTCCTTTCCGTTCCATTCCACATTCCATTCCATATTCCTTTCCGTTCCATTCCATTCCTTTAGAAGTTCCATTCCACTTTAATTTCCACATCCCATTTCATTCCTATCCATTCCATTCCACGTTCTATTCCACATTCCATTCCAATTTCTGTTCCATTCCTTTCCACGTTCCATTCCACATTCCATTCCACATTCCATTCCATTGCACGTTCCATTACACTCCTATGCATTCCACCTTACATTACGTTCCTATGCATTCCACATTCCATTCCATTCCATTCCACATTCCATTCCCGTGCATTCCAATTTCCATTCCACACTCCTTTCTATTCCATTGCATTCCATTCCACTTTCCATTCCACATTCTTTCCATTACATTAAATTCCACTCCACAGCCCATTGCATTCCATTCCATTCGAGATTCCATTCCATTCCATTCTACATTCTAGTCCATTACATTCAACACTCCATTCAATTCCTTTCCACATTCGACTCCACTCCATTCCACATTCAATTCCACATTCCATTCCCCATTCCATTCCATTACATTCCACATTCCATTCCATTTCATTCCATTCCAGTCCACATTCCATTCCATTCCATTCCCTTCCTCATTCCATTCCTTTCCATTCCACATTCTTTTCCAGATTCCATTCCACATTTCATTCCACATTCCATTGCACATTCCATTCCAGTCCTTTCCACATTCCATCCCATTCCGTTCTATTCCAGTCCACATTCCATTCCATTCCTTTCCATTCCATTCCAGATTCCATTACTTTTCATTCAACATTCCTGTTCATTAGATTCCACACTCCATTCCACATTCCATTCCAGTACATTCCACATTCCATTGCACATTCCACTCAATATCATTCCGCATTGCATTCAATTCCATTCCACATTACATTCCACATTTCATTCCATTCCACATTTCACATTCCATTCCATTCTATTCCATTCCATTCCTCCTTCCTTTACACACTACAATCCGTTCCATTTCACCATCACTTCCATTACTTTCCATGTTCCATTCCAGTTTCCATTCCATTTAATTCCACATTCCATTCCATATTCCATTCCATTCCTTTCCACATTCCAAGACATTCCATTGCCTTCCATTCCACATTCCATTACATTGCATTCCCTTCCATTCCACATTCCATTCCATTCCATTTTAAATTCCATTCCATTCCATTCCACATTCCATTCCATTCAACTCCACATTCCATTTCATTCCTTTCCATTGCAATCCACATTACATTAAATTCCCATTTACTCCACATTCCATTCCATTCTATTCCACATTCCTTTCCAATTCAATCAACATTCCGTTACATTCCATTCCATATTTCATTCCAAATTCCATTCCACTTTCCATTCCATTACATTAAATTCCAGTCCACAGTCCATTCCATTCCATTCCTTTCCAGATTCCAATCCATTCCATTCCACATTCCTATCCATTACATTCAACCCTCCATTCAATTCCTTTCCACATTCCACTCCACTCCATTCCACATTCCATTCCACATTCCATTCCATTACATTCCACATTCCATTCCATTCCATTCCATTCCAGGACACATTCCATTCCATTCCATTCCCTTCCTCATTCCATTCCATTCCTTTCCACATTCCATTCATTCCATCACACATTCCATTCCATTCCATCCCACATTCTAATCCATTCCATTTAACATTCCTTTACATTCCACATTCCATTCCACATTCCATTTCATTCCACGTTATATTCCATATTCCATTCCATTCCATTCCACATTCCATTCCTTTCTATTCCATTCCATTCCTCATTCCATTACACATAACATTCCAATCCATTCCACCTTCCTTTCCATTACTTTCCACCTTCCATTTCACATTCCATTCCATTCCATTCCACACTCCATTCCATAACCCTTTCCATTCCATTCCACATTCCATTAAATTACATTCCCTTCGATTGCACATTCCATTCCATTCCATTCCATTCCTCATTCCATTCCATTGTGCACTCCATTCGATTCCATTCCATTGCAAACCACATTCCATTACATTCCAGTGCATTCCACATTACATTGCATTCCATTCCACATTCCATTCCATTACATCCCAATTTCCATCCCACATTCCTTTCCATTAAATTGCATTACATTCCAGTTTCCATTCCACATTCCATTCCGTTACCTTCCATTCAATTCCACATTCCATTCCATTCCATTACACATTCCTTTCCAATCCATTCCCCATTCCTTTCCATTCCCTTCCATTCCATTCCACGTTCCCTTCCAGATTCCATTCCACATTCCATTTCACATTCCTTTCCATTCCATTCAATTCCATTCCATTTCATTCCACTTTCCATTCTACATTCCTTTCCCTTCCATTACATTCCATTCCACCTTCCATTCCGTTACATTCCATTCCATTCCACAATCCATTCCATTCCATTACATATTCCATTCCTTTCCATTACACATTCCATTCCATTCCATTCCAAATTGAATTCCATTCCATTCCTTTCCAGATTTCATTCCAGATTCCATTCCACATTCCATTCCATTCCATTCCACATTCCATTCCATTCTACCTCCTATTCCATTCCATTCCACTTTCCATTCTACTCCATTCCACATTCCATTCCACATTCTACTCCATACCATTTCACCTTCCTTTCCATTCCATTCCACCTTCCATTCCACATTACATTATATTCAACATTCCATTCCACATTCCATTCATTTCCACATTCCATTCCACATTCCATTCCATATCATTCCTCATTCCATTCCACATTCCATTGCATTCCACTCCTCATTCCATTATACGTTACTTTCCAATCCATTTCACGTTCCATTCCATTACTTTCCACGTTGCTTTCCACATTCTATTCCATTCCATTCCACATTCCATTCCTTGTTCCATTACATTTCATTCCACATTCCATTCCAATCCATTCCCTTCCTTTCCACATGCTATTCCATTCCATTTTGCATTCGATTACATTTATTGTATTCCACATTCCAATCCATTCCATATTCCTTTCGATTCCATTCCATTGTAATCTACATTCAATTACATTCCAATCCATTTCACATTCCATTCGATTCCATTCCACTTTACATTCCATTCCATTCCACTTTCCAATTCACATTCCATTCCATTCTACTCCATTCCATTCCACATTTCGTTACATTCCACTCCATTCCAATCCATTACTCATTCCATTACACATTGAATTCCATTCCACATTGCATTCCACATTCTATTCCATTCCATTCCATTCCAATCTACATTCCATTCCATTCTATTCCATTCCACATTGCATTCCACATTCATTCAACATTCCATTTCACATTTCATTCCATATTCCACTCCACGTCTCATTCCATTCCATTCCACGTTCCATTACACATTCCCTTCCTTTCCATTCCACTTTCCATTCCACATTCCAATCTACATTCCAAAACATATTCCATTCCATGTTCTATGCCATTCCATTCCACCTTCCATTCCACGTTCCATTCCAAGTTCCTTTCTATTCCATTCCATTCCATTCCATTCCATTCCACATTCCATTTCCCATTCCATTCCACATTCTATTCAACATTCCATTTCAAATTCCCTTCCACATTCCACTCCTCGTCCCATTCCATTCCATTCCACGTTCCATTACACATTCCATTCCATTCCATTCCACCTTCCATTCCACATTCCAATCTACATTCCATTAAATATTCCTTTCCACGTTCCATTCCATTACATTCCACGTTCCATTCCATTCCAATCCACATTCCATTCCACTTTCCATTCCACATTCCTTTCCCCGTTCAATTCCATTCAATTCCACATTCCCTTCCATTCCATTGCATTCCACATTCCATTCCATTACATTACACATTCCTTTCCATTCCGTTCCATTCCGCATTCCATTCCATTCCATTCCATTCCAATCCATATTCCATTCCATTCCATTCCAAGTTCAATTCCATTCCACATTCCATTCCATTCCATTCCAAATTCCATTGCACATTCAATTCCATTCTATTTTATTCCCCATTCCATTCCATTCCATTCCACATTCCATTCCAGTCAACATTCCATTCCATTCCATTCCAAGTTCCGTTCCATTCAACATTTCATTCCACATTCCATTGCAGATTGCATTCCATTCTCTTCCACATTCCATTCCATTCCATTCCACATTCCATTCCATTCCATTTCACATTCCATTCTGTTATATTCCACATTGCTTTCCACATTCCATTCTGTTATATTCCACATTCCTTTCCACATTCCATTCATCATTCCATTCCACATTCCATTCCATAATCCTTTCCACATTCCTTTGCATTCCATTCCCCATTCCATTCCATTCCATTTCACATTCCATTTCCTTTCATTTCACATTGCACTCTGTTTCGTTCCACATTCCTTTCTACATTCCATTCCACATTCGATTCCACATTCCTTTCCACATTCCATGGCACATTCCGTTCCATTCCATTACACATTCTGTTCCATTACATGCCACATTCCATTCCATTCCATTCCACATTCCATTCCCCATTTCCATCCATTCCATTACACATTCCATTCCATTCCATTCCACGTTAATTTCCACGTTACAGTCATTATTCCATTACACGTTCCATTCCACATTCCATTCCATTCCATTCCGCATTCCATTCCATGCAATTTCACATTCTATTCCACGTTACATTTCACATTCCTTTCCAAATTCCATTTCACATTCAATTCCACGTTCTCTTCCATTCCATTCCACGTTCCATTCCACGTTCCATTCCACTTCCCATTCCATTCCATTCCACTTTCAATTACACATTGAATTCCAATACGTTTCACGTTCCATTCTACATTCCATTCCACATTCCATTCCACCTTCCATTCCGTTCCATTGCGCATTACATTCCTCACTGAATTCCACATTCCATTCCACATTCCATTCCGTTCCATTACACATTACAATCTACATTCCATTCCGTTCCCTTTCACATTCCATTTCACACTCCATTCCATATTGCATTCCACCATCCATTCCATTCCATTGCACATTCCTTTCCACATTCCTTTCCACATTCCATTCCACAATGCATTCCATTCCGTTCCAGATTCCATTGCACAATCCATTCTATTCCATTCCACATTCCATTGCATTCCATTCCACTTTCACTTCCACATTCCATTCCACATTCCATTCCATTCCATTCCACATTCCATTCCACATTCCGTTCCTCATTCAATTCCACATTCCATTCCGTTACATTCCACATTCCTTTCCACAATCCATTCCACATTCCATTCCATCCCATTCCACATTCCATTATGCAATCCATTCCATTCCATTCCACATTCCATTCCATTCTATTCCACATTCCATTCTACATTCCATTCCACATTCCGTTCCATTCCATTCGACGCATTTCACATTCCATGCCACATTCCATTCCACATTCCATTCCACATTCCTTTCCATTCCATTCCACATTCCATTCCACGTTCCATTCCACGTTCCATTCAACATTTTGTTCCACGATCCATTCCATTCCATTCCACGTGCCAATCCACGTTCCATTAAATTCAATTCCACGTTCCATTCCACATTCCATTCCATTCAATTCTACATTCCATTTCACTTTCCATTCCACATTCCATTTCACATTCCATTCCATTCCATTCCACATTCCATTTCCCATTCCATTCCACATTGCATTCAACATTCCATTTCACATTCCATTCCATATTACTTTCCATTCCGTTCCAAATTTCATTCCGTTCCACGTTCCCTTCCACATTCCATTCCACATTCCACTCCACGTCCCATTCCAATCCATTCCACATTCCATTACACATTCCATTCCATTCCATTTCATTCCACTTTCCATTCCACATTACAATCTACATTCCCTTCCACATTCCATTCCACGTTCCATCCCATGTTCCATTCCTCGTTCCATTGCACATTCCTTTCCACATTCCTTTCCACATTCCATTCCATTCCATTCCATATTCCCTACCATTAATTTCCATTCCACTCCACACTCCATTCCATTCCATTCCACATTCCATTCCATATTCCACTCAACATTCCATTCAACCTACCATTCCATTCCTTTCGACATTGCATTCCACATTCCATTGCATTAAATTCCTCATTCCATTCTGTTACACTCCACATTCCATTCCGTTACATTCCACATTCCATTGCACATTCCATTCCAGATTCCAGTCCATTGCATTCCACATTCAATTGCACGTTCCATTCAATTCCATTCCACGTTCAATTTAGTGTTCCTTTCCACATTTCATTCCACATTCCATTCTGTTCCATTACACATTCCATTCTATGTTTCATTTCACAATCCATTCCACATTCCATTCCACTTTCCAACCACATTCCATTCCATTGCATTACTTATTCCATTCCACACTCCATTCCATTGCACATTCCATTCCACTTTCCATTCCATTCCATTCCACATTCCTTTCCACATTCCATTCCACGTTCCGTTCGATGATCCATTTCACGTTCCATTCCAATCCATTCCACCTTCCATTTCATTCCATTCCACTTTCCATTCCAGATTCCATTCCCCTTTCCATTTTACTTTCAATTCCACTTACCATTTTACATTCCATTCCATTCCATTCCATTGTATTACACAATGCATTCCGTTCCAATCCACATTCCGTTCTATTCCATTCCACGTTGCATTCCTTTTTACATTCCATTCCATTAAATTCCAATTTCCATTCCATTCCATTACGCTTTCCATTCCATTCCATTCCGCATTCCATTCCACATTCCATTCCACATCCATTTCATTCCATTCTTTTAAACCTTCCATTCCATTCCACATTCCATTCCATTCCATTCCACGTTCCATTCCACCATACTTTCCACGTTCCATTCCATTCCATTCCACATTCCATTCCATTCCATTCCACATTCCATTCCATTCTATTCCACATTCCATTCCATTGCGTTCTCTTCCATTCCACATTCCGTTACACATTCCTTTCCATTCCACATGCCATTCCATTCCATTCCACATTCCACGCCATTTCATTCCATTCCATTGCACATTACTTTCCACATTCCATTCCATTCCATTCCACATCCCATGCTAGATTCCTTTCCATTGCATTTCACATTCCGTTTCACATTCCATTCCACATTCCATTCCATTCCATTCCACATTCTATTCCACAATCCACTCCATTCTATTCCGCATTCCATAACATATTCGTTTCCATTCCATTCCGCATACCATTTCACATTCCATTCCACATTCCATTCCGTTATATTCCTCATTCCATAACACATTGCTTTCCACATTCTACTCCACATTACATTCCATTCCACATTCCATTCTAAATTCCATTCGCCATTCCATTCCACATTTCATTCCATTCTATTCCACGTTCCATGCCACATTCCCTTCCACAATACACTGCACATCATATTCCACGTTCCATTCCATGTTCCATTCCACGTTCCATTCCATGTTCCATTCCATGTTCCATTCCGCATTCCATTCCATTACATTCCACTTTCCATTCCACATTCCGTTCCACATTCCATTCCACATTCCATTCCACTTCTCATTCCATTCCATTCCACTTTGAATTCCACATTCCATTCCTTTCCATTCCACATTCCATACCATTCCATTCCACATCCCATTCCATTCCACATTCGATTCCACATTCCATTCCCTTCCTTTCCACATTCCATTTCATTCCATTCTGCATTCCATTACACATTCCATTCCACGCTGCATTCCACATTACATTCCACGTTCCATTCCACTTTCTACCCCAAGTTCCATTCCACGTTACATTCCATTCCATTGCACTTTCCATTACACAATCCATTCCATTCCCTTCCAGTTTCTATTCCACATTGCATTCCACATTCCATTCCATATTCCATTCCATTTCACTCCGCATTCCCATACATTCCATTCCACATTCCATTCAGCATTCCATTACACTCCATTCCACATTCCATTCCATTCCATTACACATTCCATTCCACATTGCCTTGCATTCCATTCCACATTCCATTCCAATTTCCATTCCAATTCATTATAGGTTCCATTTCAGTTTCCATTCCACAGTCAATTCCACATTCCATTCCACATTCCTTTCCATTTCATTCCATGTTCCACTCCACTTTGTATTCCTTTCCATTCCACTTTCCATTCCGCATTACATTTTACATTCCATTCCTCGTTCCATTTCTTGTTCCATTCCACATTCCATTGCATTCCATTCCACGTACCATACCACATTCCAAACCATCCCATTCCATGATCCACTCCATTCCGTTCCACGTTCCATTCCACATTCCATTCCGTTCCATTCCACATTCCATTCCACATTCCTTTCCACATTCCATTCCATTCCCTTCCACATTCCATTCCACATTCCATTCAACATTCCGTTCCACTTTCCATCCCATTCCTCTCCACATTCCATTCCATGTTCCATTCCACGTCCATTCCACGTTCCATTCCATTCCATTCCACATTTCATTCCACTTTCCATTCCATTCAATTCGACGTTCCATTCCAAATTCCATTTCAGATTCCATTCGAAGTTCTCTTCCACATTCCATTCCATGTTCCATTCCATTCAAGTACCAATCCACATTTCGTTTCATTCTATTCCACGTTCCATTCCACATTCCATTCCAGTACACTGCACATTCCATTCCACATTCCATTCCACTTTGCATTCCATTCCATTCCATGTTCCATTCCACTTTCAATTAGACTTTCCATTCCACGTTAAATTCCACTTTCCATCACATTCCATTCCACGTTCCGTTCCACGTTCCATTCCAATTTCCATTCCAAGTTTCTTTCCACGTTCCATTCCACGTTCCATTCCACGTTCCATTCCACATTCCATTCCACGTTCCATTCCACGATCCATTCCACATTCCATTCCATTATATTTCACGTTCCATTCCACATTCCGTTCCACGTTCCACTCGAAATTCCATTCCACGTTCCACTCCACGTTCCATTCCATTCCATTCTACTCCACATTCCATTCCATTCCATTCCACATTCCATTGCTTTCCATTCCACATTCCATTCCACATTCCATTCCATGATACATTCCGTTCCATTCCACATTCCATTCCGGTTTCCCTTCCATTTTCCATTCCATTCCATTCCACATTCCACTCCATATTCCATTACTTTTTTTCCACATCCCATACCACATTCCATTCCATATTCCATTCCATTCCGTTCCGCTTTCCATTCCATTCCATTCCACCTTCCATTGCATTATATTCCACATTCCATTCCACATTCCATTCCAGGTTCCATTCCATTCAATTCCCTGTTCCATTCTACTTTCCATTAGACGTTCCATTCCATTCCATTCCACATTCCATTCTACGTTCTATGAGAGATTCCATTGCACGTTCCTTTCCACGTTCCATTCCATTGCATTCCACGTTGCATTCCATATTTCCTTCCATTCCATTCAACATTCCATTCCATTCCATTCAAGATTCCATTCCATTCCATTCCGCTTTCCATTCTACATTCCATTCTTTTCCATTCAAAATTCCATTCCACATTCCCTTTCACTTTCAATTACACATTCCATTCCATTCCGCATTCCATTCTGTTCCATTCCACATTCCATTCCACGTTCCATCCCAAGCTCCACTCAACTTTCCAATCCACATTCCATTCCATTCCATTCCACATTCCAATCCATTCCATCTGACATTCCATTTCACTTTCCATTCCATGTTCCATTACACGTTCCATTACACGTTCTATTCCATTGCATTCCACATAACATTCCGTTCCATTGCACATTTCATTCAACCTTCCATTTCATATTCCATTCCACATTTCAATACAGATTCCTTTCCATTCCATTCCACATCAAATTCCATTCCATTCCACTCTCAATTCCGTTCCTTTCCACATTCCAATCTTTCAACATTCCATTCCAACATTCCATTCCACTTCCCATTACATTCCATTACACATTCCATTCCACATTCCATTCCATTCCATTCCATTCCACATTCCAAACACATTCCTTTCTCCAATCCACATCATTCCATTCCACTTTCCATTCCACATTCCATTACATTCCATTCCACATTTCATTCCACATTACATTCCATTCAATTCCAGATTCCATTCCATTCCATCCGACATTCCCTTCCATGTTACGTTCCACATTCTTTTACACGTTCCATTACACGTTCCTTTCGATTGCATTCCCCGTTCCTTCCTTTCCATTGCACATTTCATTCTGCGTTCCATTTCACATTCCATTCCACATTGCATTACACACTACTTTCAATTCCATTCCACATTCCATTCCATTCCATCTCACATTCCATTCCATTCCTTTCCACATTCCAATCGTTCCACATTCAATTCCACTTTCCATTCCATTCCATTCCACCTTACATTCCACGTTCCATTCCATGTTCCGTTACATTCCTCTCTACGTTCCAACCCACATTCCATTCCATTCCATTTCACTTTCCATTCGACATTCCATTCCAAATTCCATTCCACTTTCCATTCCGTTCCATTCCACATGTCATTCCACACTCCACTCCACATTCCATTCCACATTCCATTTAGCTCCGTTCCACATTCCATTCCACTTTCCATTCCACATTTCATTCCACAATTCATTCCATTCCATTCCACATTCCATTCCACATTCGTTTCTACAATCCATTCCACATTGCATTCCACATTCCATTCTACATTCCATTCCATTCGATACTGCATTCCACCCCATTCCAGATTCCATTCCATTCCATTCCAAATTCCATTCAATTCGACATCGCATTCCAATCCATTCCACATTCCATTCCATTCCATTCCACATTCCATTCCATTCCATTAAACTTTCCATTCCACGTTGCATTCCACGTTCCATTACATGTTCCATTCCACATTTCATTCCATTAATTTCCACTTTCGTTTAAACATTCCCTACCATATTCCTTTCCACATTACCTTCGTTGCATTCCACATTCCATTCCACATTCCATTCCACATTCCATTCCATTCCTTTCCACATCCCATTCCACATTCAATTCAACATTCCATTCCAAATTCCATTGCATTCCATTCCACATTCCATTCCACGTTCCAACGGATGTTCCATTTCACATTCCATTCCATTCCCTTCCACGATCCATTCCATTCCATTCCACGTTCCATTCCATTCCATTCCATTCCATTACACATTGCAATTCCTTACATTCCACTTTCCATTCCACATTCCATTCCACATTCCAACCATTCCATTCCACATTCCATTACACGTTCCATTCCATTACATTCGGCGTTCCATTGGACGTTCCATTCCACATTCCATTTCACATTACATTCTACATTCCATTCTACATTCTATTACCTTCCATTCCACATTCCATTCCACGTTCCATTCCATTAGATTCCACATTCCATTCCACATTCAATTCCACGTTCCATTGCACGTTTCTTTCCACGCTTCTTTCCATATTCCTTTCCATTCCATTCTATATTCCATACCATTCCTTTCCATTCCATTCCACAATCCATTCCATTCCATTCCACATTGCATTTCATTCCATTCCACATTCCACTCCATTCCATTCCATTCCATTCCACATTCCATTCCATTCCATTCCATTCCTTTCCATTCCACATTCCACATTCCACATTCCAATCTTTCAACATTCCATTCCAACATTCCATTCCACATTCCATTCCATTCCATTCCACATTCCATTCCACAATCCATTCCATTCCATTCCCCAATCCACTCCATTCCATTCCACTTTCCATTCCACATTCCATTCCATTCCATTCCACATTCCATTCCATCCGACATTTCATTCCACGTTCCGTTGCACATTCCTTTCCACGTTCAATTGCACGTTCCATTTCACGATTCTTTCCACGTTCCTTTCCATATTCTTTTCCATTGCATTCTATATTCCACACCATTCTTTCCGTTACATTCGACAATCCATTCCATTCCATTCCACATAGCATTCCATTCCATTCCACATTGCATTCCATTCCACTCCACATTCCATTCAACATTCCACTCAACATACCATTCCACATTCCGTTCCATTCCTTTCCTTATTCGATTAACCATTCCATTGCTTTGCATTCCACATTCCTTTCCATTCCACTCCACATTCCTTTCCACGTTCCATTCCATTGCATTCCAAATTCCATTCCATTCCATTTCACATTTCTTTCCTTTCCATTCCATTCCACATTGCATTCCATTCCACATTCCATTCCAATCCATTGCATTCTCCATTCCATTCCATTCCATCCGTCATTCCTATAAACATTGACTACCATTCCGCATTCCATTCCATTCCATTCCACATTCCATGCAATTTCATTCAATTCCATTGCAATTTCCTTTCAAATTGCAATCCATTCCATTCAACATTCCACACTATTCCATTCCACATTCCTTTCCATTCCATTCCACGTTCCATTCCATTCCTTTACACTTTACATTCCGTGCTTTTCCACTATCCACTCCATTCCTTTCCACGTTCGTTCCCATTCCATTCCACATTTCATTCCATTCCTTTCCACATTATATTCCATTCTTTTCCAGTATCCACTCCATTCATTTCCACGTTCCTTTCCATTCCATTCCACATTCCGTTTCATTCCATTCCACTCCATTCCACCTTCCATTCCATTCCATTCCACATTCCATTCCATTCCACATTCCATTCCATTCCATTACACATTTCATTCAATTCCATTCCACATTCCATTCACTACCATTCCCTTCCATTCCACATTCCATACAATTCCATTCCACATTCCATTCCATTCCACATTCCATTCCATTCCATTCCACATTATATTCAGTTCCATTCCACATTCCATTCCGTTACTTTCCACATTCCTGTCCCTTCCATTCCTCATTCGCTTCCATTCCTTTCAATTCCATTCCTTTCCACATTTCATTCCATTCCATTGCAATCCATTCCTCATTCCATTACACGTTCCATTCCATTCCAATCCATTCCACATTCCATTATACATTCCATTCAATTCCACATTACACTCCATTCCATTTGATTCCATTCTACATTCCATTCAACTCCATTCCATCCCACATTGCATTCCATTCCATTCCTCTTTCCATTCCATTCCATTTCACTTTCCATTACATTCCATTCCATTCCACATTCCACTCCATGCCATTCTGCATTCCATTCTGATCCAATCCATTCCACATTCATTTACATTCCAATCCAAATTACATTGCATTCCATTCAAATTCCACATTCCATTCCACCTTCAATTGAACGTTCCATTCCGCTTTCCATTCCACATTCCATTCCATTTCATTCCACATTCCATTCGACTTTGCATTCCATATTCAATTCCATTCCATTCTACATTTCAATCGATTACATTACACATTCCATTCCATTAAATTCCATTCCACATTCCATTCCATTCCATTCCGCATTCCATTCAATTCCACTCCGTTGCACATTCCATTCCCCTTTCCATTCAAATTCACTTTCCAATTCCATTCCATTCCATTCCACATTCCATTCCATTCCATTCCATTCCATCCCACATTCCATTACATTCCATTTCACATTCCATTCCATTCCATTCCATTCCATTCCACATTCCATTCCATTCCACATTCCATTCCATTCCATTCCACATTCCATTCCATTCCATTCCATTCCATTCCACATTCCATTCCATTGCATTCCACATTCCGTGCCATTCCATTCCTTTCCATTCTGCATTGCATTCCATTCCATTCCATTCCACATTCCATTCAAATCTATTTCGCATTGCACTCCTTTCCATTCCACATTCCATTCCATTCCATTCCATTCCTCATTTAATTCCATATTCCAATCCATTCCATTCCACACTCCATTCCATTCTATTCCATTCCACATTCCATTACATTTGATTGCATTCCACATTCCTTTCCATTCCACTCAACATTCCATTCCGCATCCCTTCACTCTTTCCATTGCATTCCATTCCAGATTCCATTCCATTCCATTCCACATTCCATTCCACTTTCCATTCCAATCCATTCCACTTTCCATTCTAAATTCCATGACACGTTAAATTCCTTTCCTTCCACATTCCATTCCATTCCATCCAATATATCATTCCATTGAATTCCACATTCCATTCCACGTTCCATTCCAGTCCATTCCACTTTCCATTCCACGTTCCATTCCACATTCCATTCAACATTTCATTCATCATTCCATTCCATTCCATTCCACGTTCCATTCCAACCCATTCCACCTTCCATTCCACATTCCATTCCTTTGCATTTCACGTTACATTCCACATTGAATTCCACATTCCATTCCACATTACATTCCACTTTACATTCCATTATATTCCACAATGCATTCTACATTCCACTCCACACTCCATTCCATTCCATTTCACGTTCCATTCCACGTTCCATTCCACATTCCAATCCACATTCCATTCCTTTGCATTTCACGTTACATTCCACATTGAATTCCATATTCCTTTACACATTCCATTCCGTTCCATTGCACATTCCATTACACATTGC
The DNA here is from genome assembly GCF_028885655.2 of Pongo abelii. Lineage (NCBI taxonomy): Eukaryota > Metazoa > Chordata > Mammalia > Primates > Hominidae > Pongo > Pongo abelii. The sequence continues at coordinate 8,580,488 of NC_072000.2, read as the reverse complement.
ATTCCATATTCCACTCAACATTCCATTCCATTCCATTCCACATAACATTCCGTTATATTCCACATTGCATTCCACATTCCACACCACATTCCATTCCATTCCATTTCATATTCGTTTCCACTCGTTTCCACTTTAAATTCCATTCCATTCCACATTCCATTCCATTCCATTCCACATTCCATTCCACATTCCATTCCTTTCCATTTCACATTCCATTCCACATTAAATTACATTTCATTCCACATTCCATTCCATATTCCATTCCATTCCGTTCCACATTCCATTCAACATTCCATTGCACTTTCCATTAAATTCCATTGCATTCCATTCCACGTTCCATTTCATACCATTCCACATTCCATTCCATGTTCCATTTCACATTCCATTCCTCATTCTGTTTCACCCTCCATTCCATTCTATTCCATTCCGCATTCCATTGTACATTTCATTCCACATTCCATTCCATTCCATTCAACTTTCGATTTCACGTTCCATTAAATTCCGTTGCATTCCATTCCACGTTCCACTTCATTCCATTCCACATTCCATTCCACGTTCCATTTCACATTCCATTCCTCATTCCTTTTCAGACTCCATTCCATTCCATTGCATTCCGCATTCCATTCTAAATTTCATTCCAAATTCCATTCCATTCCATTCCACGTTCCATTCCATTCCATTCCATTCCACTTTCCATTCCACATTCCTTTCCACATTCCATTCCACATTCCATTCCTTTCCATTCCATATTCCATTGAAAATTCCTTTCCACATTCCTTTGCACGTATCATTGCATTCCATTCCACATTCCATTCCATTCAATTCCACATTCCATTCCACATTCCATTCCATTCCATTCCATTACACTTTCCATTACACATTCCATTCTACGTTCCATTACATTCTATTGCACGTTCCATCACATATCCCATTCCATTCCATTCCACATTCAATTCCACATTCCATTCCATTCCATTCCACATTCCATTCCAGATTCTATTCCACATTTCATTCCACATTCCATTCCGTTCCATTAAACATTCCATTCCACATTCCATTCCACATTCCTTTCCACGTTGCATTCCACATTCCATTCCGTTCCATTCCACATTCCATTCTACAATTCATTCCACATTCCATTCCATTCCATTCCACATTACATTCCAAATTCCATTCTTTTCGATTCCACTTTCCATTCCGTTCCATTCCACATTCCATTCCATTGCATTCCACATTCCATTCTATTCCTTTCAACATTGCATTCTATTCAACTACATTCCACAATTCATTTAATTCCATTCAATTCCACAATTCATTTAATTCCATTCAATTCCACATTCCATTATGTTCCATTCAAAATTGCATTCTATTCCATTGCACATTGCATTCCATTCCATCACATTCCACATTCAAATCCATTCCATTCCAGATTCAAATCCATTCCATTCCACATTCCATTCCTTTCCATTCAATTCCACATTCTATTCCATTCCATTCCATTCCACATTCCATTGCTTTCCATTCCACTTCCATTCCATTCCCTTCCGCATTGTATACATTTCCATTCCATTCATCATTGCATTCCATTCCACTCCATTCCACATTGCATTTGATTCCATTCCACATTCCATTGCATTCCATTCCACATTGCATTCCATGCCACGTTGCACTCCATTCCATTCCTTTCCACATTCCATTCCACATTCATTTCCGTTCCATTCAACATTCCTTTCTAAATTTCATTCCATTCCCTTCCACATTCCATTCCACATTCTATTCCATTCCGTTCCACATTCCATTCCACATTGCACCGAATTCCATTCCATTTTTCACTCCATTCCGTTTCATTCCATTACACATTCAATTCCATTCCATTCCATATTCCATTCAATTCCATTCCACATTCCATTCCATTTCATTCCATTCCACATTCCATTCCACATTCCAATGCATTCCACACCACACTCAATTCCATTCCATTCCAGATTCCATACCATTCGATTCCAGTTTCCATTCCATTCCATACCACATTCAATTCCATTCCATTCCAATTTCAATTTCACTCCATTTCATTCCATATCCCATTCCATTCCATTCCACATTCCTTTCTATTCAATTCCATTGCATTCTACATTCCATTCCATTCCACTTTCCATTCCATTCCATTCCATTCCACAATCCATTCCATTCCATTACACATTGCATTCCGTTGCATTACACATTCCATTCCATTCCAAATTCCTTTCCATTCCATCCCATTCCATTCCACATTCCATTCCTTTCCATTCCATATTCCATTCCATTCCTTTCCAATCCAGATTCCATTCCATGCCATTCCATTCCACGATCCTTTCATATTCCATTCAACATTCCATTCCATTCCATTCCACATTCCATTCAACATTCCGTTCCATTGCATTCCACTTTGCATTCCACATTCCCTTCCACATTCCATTCCTTTCCATTCCACGTTCCATTCTATTCCATTCCATGTTCTATTCCATTCCATTTCAAGTTCCATTCCATGGCACCTTCCATTCCATTGCATTCCACGATCCATTGCACGTTCCACTCCACTTACTTTTCCACATTCCTTTCATTCCATTCCACGTTCCATTCCTCATTCCACTCCACATTCCATTCCATTACATTCCACATTCCATTCCGCGTTCCATTCCCCTCCATTCCACTTTCCATTACATTCTACTTTCCATTCCTTTCCATTCTGCATTCCATTCCATTCCTTTCCACGTTCCCTTCCATTCCATTCCCCATTCCATTCCATTCCATTCCACGACCAATTCCAATTTATATTCCACGTTGCATTCCACTTTCCATTACACGTTCCTTTCCGTTCCATTCCATGTTTCATCACTTATTCCATTCTACATTCAATTCCACATTCCCTTCCATATTCCATTCCATTCCTTTCCACATTCCCTTCCATATTCCATTCCATTCCTTTCCACATTCCTTATCATTCCCTTCCACATTCCATTCCATTCCATTCCACATTCCATTCAATTCAATTCCACACTACTTTCCTTGTTCAATACCATGCTTCATTGCCCGTTCGATTCCACATGCCGTTCCACTTTCCACTCCATGTTCTATTCCAATCCATTCCACATTCCGTTTGATTATATTCCGCATTCCATTCCACATTCCAATCCATTCCATTCCAAATTCCATTCCACATTTCATTCCATTCCAATCTACATTCAATTCCATTCCATTCCATATTACATTCCACATTCTTTCCATTCCATTTCATATTCCATTCCAGATGACATTCCATTCCATTCCATTCCACATTCCATTATAGTCCACATTCCATTCCATTACATACCACATTCCATTCCATTCCACATTCCATTCCTTCCATTCAAGTTTCCATTCCATACCATTCCATTCCACATTACATTCCATTCCATTTCACATTCCATTCTATACCATTCCTTTCCTCATTCCAGTCCATTCCATTCCACATTCCATTCCATTCCCTTCTTCGTTCAATTCCACATTCCATTCCATTTCATGCGACATGCCATTCCATTCCATTCCGCATTCCATTCCACATTCCATTTCATTCCATTGCACATTCCATTCCATTCCATTCCACAATTCCTTCCATTCCGTTTCACATTGCATTAAATTCCACTCCATTCCACATTCCATTCAATTCCATTCTAAATTTCATTTCATTCTATTCCACATTCCATTCCATTCAATTTCTCATTGCATTCCATTCCATTCCATTCCACATTCCTTTCCTTTCAATTCCAAATTCCATTCCATTCCATTCCATTCCATTCTATTCCACATTCCATTCCATTCCTTTCCACATTTCAATCCTTTCCTTTCCACATTCCATTCCATTCCATTCCACTTTCTATTCCACGTTCCATTCCATTCCATTCCACATTCCATTACATTCCTTTCCACATTCCATTCCATTCCTTTCCACATTGCATTCCATTCCATTCCACTTTCCTTTCCACATTCCATTCCATTCCATTCCATATTCCATTCCATTCCACATTGCATTCCATTCCACATTCCTTTCCATTCCATTACATTTCATATTCCTTTCCCTTCCATTCCATCATTCCCTTCCTTTCCACATTCCATTCCATTGCATTCCACATTCCATTCCAAGTTTTTTTCCACTCCTTTAAACTTTCCATTCCATTTCACTTTCCATTCCATTCCTATCAAAGTTCCATTCCATTCCCTTGCACACTCCATTCAATTCCACATTCAATTCCATGCCATTCCACTTTCCATTCCACGTTCCATTCCACTTTCCTTTCCACGATCCAATCCACGTTCTATTCCAAGTTCCATTCCATTCCCTTGAACATTCCATTAAATTCCACGTTCCATTCCATGCCATTGCACGTTCCATTCCACGTTCCCTTCCACGTTCCATTCCACGTTCCCTTCCACCTTCCATTCCACGATACACTCCACGTTCCATTCCATTCCATTCCACGTTCCTTTCCTCATTCCATTCGACGTTTCACTCCATTAAATTCCAAATTCCATTCTACATTCAATTCCTCATTCCATTCCACGTTTCATTCCATTCCATTCCACGTCCCACTCTACGTTCCATTCCATCTTCCATTCCACATTCCATAGCATTCCATTCCATGTTCCATTCCTCATTCCCTTCCATGTTCCTTTCCATTCCATTCCACATTCCATTCCACATTCCATTCCACATTCCTTTCCATTCCATTGCACATTCCATTCCACGTTGTATTCCACTGGATTCCATGTTCCATTCCTCATTCTGTTCCACATTCCATTCCATTACATTCCACTTTCAATTCCATATTCTGTTCCACGTTAAATACCATTCCATTCCACAGTCCATTTCATTCTGTTCCACATTCATTTCCACATTCCATTCCATTCCATTATATTCCATTTCATTATATTCCAAATTCCTTTCCATTCTGTTCCATTCCATTCCTCATTCCTCAACACATTCCTTTCCATTCCATTCCACGTTCCGTTCCATTCCCTTCCACATTCTATTCCACATCCCATTCCATTCCTTTCCACATTCCATTCCATTCCATTCCCTTCTGTTGAACGTTCCCTTCCATTCCATTCGAATTTCCAATCTTTTCCATTCCATTCCACATTCCATTCAATTCCTTTCTACATTCCATTCCATTCCATTCCACATTCCATTCGATTCCATTCCCTTGCATTCCACATTCCATTCCATTCCATACCACATTCCAATCCATTCCATTCTATATTACATTCCACACCATTCCACATTCCATTCAATTCCATTCCACATTCGATTCCATTCCAATACACATTCCATTCCCTTCCATTCCACATTCCATTCCATTCCAGTCCATTCGACATTCCATTCCATTCCATTCCATTCTATTCTATTCCATTCCATTAAACTATCCTTTCCGCATTCCATTCTATTCCATTCCTGTCCATTCCATTGCATTCCAAATTCCTTTCTCTTCTATTGCATTCCCCATTCCATTCCATTCCATCTCACTTTCCCTTCCTTTCCATTCCACATTCCATTCCACATTCCGTTCCTTTCCGTTTCATGTTCCATTCCACATTCCATTCTGTTCCATTCGATTTCATTCCACGTTCCATTCCATATTCCATTCCAAATTGCATTCCGTTCCATTCCATTGCATTCAACTTTCGATTCCACTCCATTCCATTCCATTCCACGTTCCATTCCAGATTCCGTTCCCTTCCATTCCACACTCCGTTCCATTCCATTCCACTTTCCATTGTATTTACATTTCAATTTCCATTATATTTCCATTTCACACTCCATTCCATTCCATTCCACATTCCATTACATTCCATTACACATTCCATTCTATTTCACTTTCACGTTCCATTCTATTTCCATTTCATATTCCATTCCATTCCACATTCCATTCCATTACATTCCACATTCCATTCCACAATCAATTTTATTCCATTCCACGTTCAATTCCATTCCACTTTGCATTCCATTCAGTTCCATTCCATTCCACATTTCATTCCACGTTCCATTCCACTCCATTCAACATTCCATACTATTCCATTCCATGATCCATTCCATTCAAATCCACGTTCCATTCCATTCCATTCCACCATCCATTCCACTTTCAATTCCACGTTGCATTCCACTTTCCATTCCACGTTCCATACCATTCCATTCCACGTTCCAATACTTATTCCATTCCACATAACTTTCCATTACATTCCACATTCCATTCCACATTTCACCCCATTCCATTCCACATTCCATTCCCTTACACATTCCTTTCTTTTCCACATTCCATTCCATTCCATTCCACTTTGTATTCCACAATCCTCCCCACATTCCATTCCATTCCATTCCGTTCCGCTCTATTCAACATTCCATTCCCTTCCACATTCCATTCCTTTCCACTTTCCATTCCATTCCATTCCATTCTATTCCACATTCCATTCCACATTCCTTTGCATTCCATTCCATTCCACGTTCCATTCCACAGTCCACTCCATATTCCATTCCATTCCATTCCATTCCACTCCACGTTCCATTCCACATTCCATTCAACATTCCATTCCATTCCATTCAATCCCATTCCATTCCACGTTCCATTCCCCATCCTATTCCATATTCCATTACATTCCTTTTCCATTCCGCGTTGCATTCCACTTTCCATTCCATTCCACATTTCATTCCATTCCATTCCATTGCATTGCATTCCACATTCCATTCCAGTCCATTCCTTTTGACATTCCATTCCATTCCACATTCCATTCCATTCCATTGCATTGCATTCCACATCCCATTCCAGTCCATTCCATTCCACATTCCATTCCATTCCATTCCCCATTCCATTCCATTGCATTACACATTCCATTCCACGTTCTATTCCATTCAATTCCGCAACCATTCCTCATTCCAGTCTACATTCCATTCCATTCCATTCCACGTTCCATTACACTTTCCATTCCTTGTTCCATTCCATCATCCTTTCCATGTTCCATTGCATTCCATTCCACGTTACATTCGTCATTCCATTGCATGTTCCATTCCATTCCATTCCACAATCCATTCCATATACCATTCCACATTCCATTCCATTCCACTCCACATTCCATTCAATTCCACTACACATTCCATTCCGCTGCATTCCATATTCCATTCCATATTCCACTCCATTCCATTCCATGTTCCATTACACTTTCCATCCCACTCCATTCCACGTTCCATTTAATTCCATTCCTCATTCCATTCCAACGTGTTCCACATACCTTTTCACATTCCATTGCATTTCTATCCAATTTTCATTCCACTTTCCACTCCATTACCTTCCAAATTCTTTTCCATTCCCTTCCATTCAACATTCCATTCCACATTCCATTCCATTCCATTCCACCTTCCATTCCATTCCGTTCCATTCCACATTCAATTCCATTCCATTGCCTTGCATTCCACATTCCATTCCATTCCATTCGAATTTCCATTACATTCTATTCCATTCCACATTCTATTCCATTGGATTAAATATTCCATTCCATTCCATTCCACATTCCATTCCATTACACTCCATATTCCATTCCATTCCATTCCATATTCCATTAAATTCCATTCCACATTCCGTTCCATTCCATTCCATTGCTTTCCACCTTCCATTCCTTTGCATTCCATTCCATTGAAAATTCCATTCCATTCCCTTCCACTTTCTAATAAATTCCATTCCCCTTTCCATTCCATTAAATTCCACATTCTATTCCAGATTATATTACAATGCATTCCACATTCCATTTCATTCCATTCCACATTCCATTCCATTCGATTCCTTTCCATTCCACATTCCATTCCACTCCATTCAATTCTGTTCCACATTCCATTCCATTCCATTCCACATTCCATTGCATTTCATTCCACGTTCCATTCCACATTCCATTCCATTCAATTCCACATTCCATTGCATTCCATTCCACATTCCATTCCATTCCACATTCCTTTAAATTCCATTCCACATTCCATTCCATTCCACTTTCCATTCCATTCCGTTCGTTTCCATTCCACATTCCATTCCATACCATTCCTTTTGACATTCCATTCCATTTCATTTCACTTTCCATTCCCTACCATTCCATTCCACATTCCATTCCATTCCATTTTACATTCCATTCCTTTCCATTCCATTCCACAGTCCATTCCCTTCCATTCCACATTCTATTCCATTCAACTTTACATTCCATTCCATTCGTTTCCATTGCACATTCCATTCCATACCATTCCTTTCTGCATTGCATTCCATTCCATTCCACATTCCATTCCATTCCACGTTCCATTCCTGATAGCACTCCACATTGCATTCCATTCTATTCCTTTCCACATTCCATTCCATTGCATTCAACATTCCTTTCCATTCCGTTCCACTTTCCATTCCACATTCCATTCCACATTCCATTCCATTCCATTCCATTCCACTTTCCATTACTTTCCACTTTCCATTCCATTCAATTCCACTTTCCATGCCATTCCATTTCACGGCTCATTCAACTTTACATTAAACGTTGCATTCCACTTTCCATTTCACGTTCCATTCCATTCCATTATACGTTTCACTACTTATTCCATTCCACATTCCATTCCATTTCAGTTTCCATTCCACATTCCATTCCATTCCATTCCACATTCCATTCAATTCCACATTCGTTTCCATTCGTTTCCATTCCATTCTATTACACATTCCATTCGATTCCATTCCATTCCACATTCTATTCCATTCCATTCCACATTCCATTCCAAGATCCCTTCCACATTCCATTCCCTTCCATTCTATTCCACATTCCATTCCATTCCATTACGCAGTCCATTACACATTCCATTCCACATTCCATTCCATTCTTTTCCATTCCTCATTCTATTCCTTTCCATTCCAAGTTCCATTCAATGTTCCTTTGAATTCCATTCCATATTCCATTCCATTAAATTCCAAATTCCATTCCATTCCATTCCAAATTCCATTCCATGATCCGTTCCATTCCATTCCCTTGCACATTTCCTTCCATATTCCATTCAATTCCATTGCATTCCAGTCCACATTCCATTCCATTCCAATCCATTCCACTTTCCGTTCTATTAAATTCCACATTCCTTTCCTTTCCAGTCCACACTCCATTCCAGTCCATTCCACTTTCCTTTCCAAGTTCCATTCCACTTTTTATTGCACGTTCCATTCCATGTTCCATTCCGCATTCCATTCAATTTCTTTCCTTACCCCATTCCAATACATTCCATTCTCTTCCCAATTTCTTTCCATTTCATTCCAGATTCCTTTCTAGTTTCCATTCAATTCCATTCCACATTCCATTTCACATTCCATTCCATTCAATTCCAGTTTCCATTTCAAATTCCATTCCTTTCCATTCTACATTCCACTCCACATTCCATTCCATTGCATTCCTAATTCCATTCCACATTCCATTCCATTCCAATCCGTATTACAATACACATTCCTTTTTATTCCATTCCACATTTCATTCCACGTTCCATTCCATTCTTTTCCACATTCCATTCCATTCCATTCCAAATTCCATTCTACATTCCATTCCATTCCATTCCACATTCCATTCTACTTTCCATTCCTTTCCATTCCACATTCCTTTCTACATTCCGTTCCATTCCACATTCCATTGCATATTCCATTCCGTTCCATACCACATTCCACTCAATTCCATTCCACATTCCATTCCATTTCATTCTATATTCCTTTCTATTCCGTTACATTCCATTTGATTCCATTCCATTCCATTCCATTCCATTCCATTCCACTCCATTACATTCCATTCCATGACATTCCACAATCCTTTCCATTCCATTCCGCATTAAATTCCACAATCCTTTCCATTCCATTGCACATTCCATTCCGTTTCATTCCACATTCCATTGGACAGTCCAAACAATTCCATTCTGCATTCAATTCCATTTCACTTTCCATTCTGTTCCATTCCACGACCCATTCCCCATGACATTCAATTTCATTCCAAATTCCTTTCCATTCCATTTCACATTCCGTTCCATTCCATTCTACTCCACATTCCATTCCATTCCATTCAACCTCCCATTAAATTCCAATCCATGTTCCATTACTTTCCATTCCACGTTCCATTGCAAATACCATTGAATTATATTCCATTCCAGATTCCATTCAATTCCATTCCATTCCATTCCACATTCCATTTCACATTCCATTCCACTCTATTCCACATTCCTTTGAACATTCCATTCCATAATCCTTTCCCCGTTGCATTCCATTCCATTCCACTTTAGATTCCTTTCCATTCCACTTTACTTTCCATTTCATTGCACATTCCATTCCACTTTCCATTCCACATTCCATTCCACATTCCATTCCATTCCATTCCAGATTCTTCTAAACATTCAATTCCATTCCATTTTACATTCCATTCCATTCCACTCCAAATTCCATTCCAATCCATTCCATACTCCATTCCATTCCAATCCATTCCATATTCCATTCCATTCCATTCCATTCTATTTCACATTCCATTACATTCCATTCTACCTACCATTCCAATCCATTCCACATTCCATTCCACTTTCCATTCTACTCCATTTCAAATTCCATTCCACATTCCATTCTACACCATTCCACTTTCCTTTCCATTCCAATCCATTCTATTCCATTCCATTCCATTCCATTCCACTTCATTCCACATTCCAAGCATTCCATTCCATATGGATTTCCATTCCACATCCCTTACATTCCACTTCATATCCCATTCCATTCCATTCCATTCCATTCCATTCCATAACATTCCACACTCCATTGCATATTCCTTTCCATTCCATTCCACATTCCATTCAATTCCCTTCCACTTTCCATTCCATTTCATTCTATATTCCTTTCTATTACATTACATTCCATTGCATTCCATTCCATTCCACATTCCATTCCATACCATTCAATTCCACATTCAGTTCCATTGCATTCCATTCCACAATCTATGCCATTCCGTTCCAAATTCCATTCCATTCCATTCCACATTGCATTGCACATTCAATTCCAACCCAGTCCACATTCCATTACATTCCATTCCACATTCAAATCCATTCCATTCTAAATTCCTTTCCATTCCATTCCATTTCATTCTGCATTCAATTCCATTCCATTTCATTCTGCATTCCATTCCATTCCATTCCACATTCCATTCCACATTCCATTTCACATTACATTCCATTCCAGTACACAATCCTTTCCTTTCCATTCGAATTTCCTATCCATATCATTTGATTCCACATGCCATTCCCCGTTTCATTAAACATTTCATTCCAGTACATTCCACATTCCATTCCATTCAATTCCACATTGCATTCCATGCCATTCCATTCCATTCCAAATGTCATAACATATTCAAAAGCATTCCATTCCACATTCCATTCCATTCACCTTTCAATGCCATTTCATTCTGCCTTCCTTTCTGAATTCCATTCCACATTCCATTAAATTCCTTTCCACATTCCATTCCTTGCCATTCCATTCCTTTCCACATTCCATTCCACATTCCATTCCATTCCATTCTGCATTCCATTCCATTCCATTCCACATTCCATTCAATTCCATTCCACATTCCATTCCATTGTATTCCACATTCCATTCCATTCCCTTCCATTCCATTCCACATTCCATTCCATATTCCTTTCAATTCCATTCCACATTCCATTCCATTCCATTCCACATTGCATTCCTTTCCATTGCACATTCCTTTGCATAACATTCCACATTCAATTCCACATTCTGTTCCTATCCACTTAACATTCGATTGCACATTCCATTCCATTCCTTTACACATTCAATTCCACATTCCATTCCACTCCATTTCAAATTCCATTCCACATTATATCCCACATTCCTTTTCATTCCATTCCACATTTAATTCCATTCCATTACATTCCACTCTATTAGACATTCCATTCCACATTCAATTCCATTCCATTCCACATTCCATTCCACATTCCATTCCACATTCAATTCCATTCCATTCCACATTCCATTCCACATTCCATTCCACATTCCAATCCATTCCATTCCATTCCAATCCATTTTCCTCTCCCTTCCATTCCATTCCACTTTCCCTTCCATTCAATACCACTTTCCATTGCACATTCCATTCCAAGTTCCATTACACTTTCCATTTCACATTCCATTGCATTCCATGCCACATTCCATTCCACATTCAATTTCTTTCAATTCCACCTTTCATTCCATTCCATTCCAACTTCCATTCCATTTCTTTATACGATCCATGGCATTCCATTCCATGTTCCATTCCATTCTATTCAATGTTCCATTCCGTATTCCATTCCATTCCACATTCCAAACTATTCCATTCCATATTCCATTCTATCCCATTCCACTTTCCATTGGAATTCAATGGAATGTGTAATGGAAAGGAATGCAATATGGAATGGAATGGAATGTTATGAAATGTGGAATGGAATTGAATGGTGTGTAATGGAAAGTGGAATGGAATGGAATGGATTGTGGAATAGAAAGGAATGAAACTTGCAATGGAACGAGAAATGGAATGTAGAATGGGACGTGGAATATAATGCCGAATGGAATGCGGAATGGAAATTTATGGGATGTGTAAAGGAATGGAATAGAATATGTAATGGAATTGAAGGGAATGTGGAATGGAATGAAATGGAAATTTGAATGGAATGTGCAATGGAATGGAACTGAATGTGGAATGGAACGGAATGGATTGTGGAAAGGAATGCAATGGAAAGTGGAATGCAATGTCGAATGCAACGTGGAATGGAATGGAATGGAATGTGCAATGGAATGGGATGCAATGTGGAATGGCAGAGAATAGTATGGAATGCGGAATGGAATGGAATGGAACGGGGAATGGAATGTGGAATGGAAAGCGGAATGGAATGGATTGTAATGCAATGTGGAACGGAATGTGGAATGCAATGAAATGGAATATGGAATGGAATGTAATGGAATGTGGAATGGAATGGAACGTGGAATGGCAAGGAATGCAATGTGGATTGAAATGGAGTGGAATGTGGAATGCAGTGTGAAATGGAATGTATAACGGAATGATGAATGGAATGTGGAATGGAATGTAGCATGGAATGTGAAATGGAATGGAATTGACCATGGAATTGAACGTGGAATGAAATGTAATGGGACGAGTAATGGAACATGATATGGACTGTGGAATGGAGAGGAATCGAACATTAAATGGAATGTGGAATGGAATGTGGAAAATAATGGAATGGAATGTGGAATGGAATGTGAAATGCAATGTGGAATTTAATGGAATGGAATGTGGAATGGAATGCAATGGAATGTCAAATATAATGGAATGGAATGAGGAATGGAACTTGGAATGCAATGAAAATGAATGTGGAATGGAATGGAATGGAAAGTGGAACGGAATGGAATGGAATGTGCAACGTAATGGAACCTGGAATGGATTGGAATGGAATGTGGATAGGAATGGAATGGAACATGTAATGGAATGGAATGAAATGGAATGGAATGTGAAATGGAATATTTGATGGAAAGTGAAATGGAAGGTGGAATGGAAAGCTGAATGGAATGAAATGAAAAGAGGAAAGGAAAGGAATGGATCATGCAATGGAATGGAATGGAACTTGGAATGGAATGTGGAATGTAACGTGGAATGAAACACGGAATGTAGTGGAGTGGAATGTGGAATGGAATGTGGAATGGAATGGAATGGAATTTGGAATAGAATGAGGAATGGAATGGAATGGAACGTGGCTGGAATGTGGAATGGAATGGGGAATGGATTGTGGAATGAAATGTGGAATGGTATATGTAATGGGAAGGAATGAAATGTAGAATGGAAGGTGGAATGGAAAGTGGAATGGAACGTGGAATGTAACGTGGAATGTAATGGAATGTAATGGAAGTTGGAATGGAATGTAGAATGGAAAGGAATGGAATGTGGAATGGAATGTGCAATGGAAAGTGGAATGGAATGGAATGAAATGTCGAATGGAATGTGGAGTGAAATGGAATGGAATGTGGAATGGAATGCCTTGGAATGTTTAATGGAATGTTGAGTGGAATGTGGAATTGAATGTGGATAGGAATGGAATGGAATGGGGAATGGAATGTGGAATGTAATGTGGAAGGGAAAGGAATGCACTGTTGAATGTAATGAGGAATGGAATGTGGAAGGGAAAGTGGAATGGAATGGAATGGAATGCGGAATGGAATGTGGAATGGAATGGAATGGAACGTGGAGTGGTATGAGGAATGCATCGTGGAAGGGAACGTGCAGTGGCATGAAATGTGGAATTGAATGGAATCGAAAGTGGAATAGAATGTGAAATGGAATATGGAATGGAATGCTGAATGGATTGTGGAATGGAAAGGAATGGTATAGAATATGGAATGGAATGGAATGGAATGCGCAATGGAACGTGGAAAGGAACGTGAAATGGAACGTGGAAATTAATGGAAGGGAACGTGGAATGGAATGTGGAATGGAATGGAAGGGAACGTGCAATGGAATGTGGGATGGAATGGAATGGAATGTGGAATGGAATGTTGAATGAAAAGTGGAATGGATTGGAATGGAATCTGGAATGGAATGGAATGGAATGTGAAAAGGAATGTGGAATGGAATGTGAAAAGGAATGTGGAATGAAATGTGGAACGGAATGTGGAATGGAATGTAGAATGGAATGTCGAATGGAATGGAATGGAATATGTAATGGAACGTAGAAAGGAACGTCGAATGGAAGGAAACGGAACGTGTAATGGAATGTAAAATGGAATGGAATGGAATTTGGAAGGGAATGTGGAATTGAATGTGGAATGTAATTGAATGGAATGTGGAATGTGGTATAGAATGTGGAATGGAAGGGATTGGAATGTGGAATAGAATGTGGAATGGACTGGAATGGAATGTGGAATAGAATTTAGAATGGAAGGCGGAGTGGAATGTGGAATGTAATGGAATGGAATGTGGAATGGAAAGGAATTGAATGTGGAATGGAATGTGGAATGGAATGTGCAATGGAATGCAATGGATTGTGGAATGGAATTGAATGGAATGGTATGGAATACGCCATGGATTGCGGATTGGAATGGAATGGAATTGTATGGTACATTGAATTGAAAGGAATAGAATGTGGAATGGAACGTGGAAAGAATGGGGAATGGAACATGGAATGGAACGAGGAACGGAAGGTTGAATGGAATGGAATTGAACTTGGAATGGAATGTGGAATGGAATGGAATTTAAAGTGTAATGGAATGTGGGATGGAATGGAATGGAAAGTGGAATGGAATGTGGAATGGAATGTGGAATGGAAAGTGTAATAGAATGTGGAATGTATTGTGGAATGAAATGTGGAATGGAATGTGTAATGGAACGGAATGGTATGCAGAATGGAATGTGAAATGGAATGGAATGGAACGTTGAATGCAATGTGGAATGGAATGGAATGGAATGTGGATTCTAATGTGCAATGGAATGTGGAATAGAATGGAATGAAATGTGGAATGGAATGGTGTGGAATGTGTAATGGAATGTGCAATGGAATGGAATTGAGTGTGGAATGGAACGTGGAATGGAAAGTGCACTTTACCTTGTATTGGAATGTGGAATGGAATGGAATGGAAGGGAAAGTGGAAAGGAAAGTGGAATGCAAGGGAGTGGACTGAGAAATGGAGTGTGGAATGGAATGGAATGTAGAATGTTATGGAAATGAATGTGGAAAGGAATGTGGAATGGAATTGAATGGAATGTGGAATGGAATGGAATGGATCGTGGAATAGAATGTGGAATGAAACGTGGAATGGAAAGGAATGGAACGTGGAATGGAATGTGGAATGGAATTGAATGGAATGTCGTAATGAATGAGAAATTGAATGGAATGGAATGAGGAATGGAATGTGGAATGGAACGGATTGGAATGTGGAATGGAATGTGGAATGGAATGGAATGGAATGGAATGTGAAATGGAATGCAATGGAATGTGAAATTCCATGGAATGGAATAGAATGTGGAATGGAATGGAATGAAATGGAATGCGGAATGGAATGGATAGAATTGTGGAATGGAATATGTAATGGAATGGGATGCAATGTGGAATGGAATGTGAAATGGAATGTGGAATGGAATGAGAAACTGAAAGCAATGCAATGTGTAATGGAATATGGAATGGAATGGATTGGAATGTGTTACAGAATGTGGAATGCTATAGAATGGAATGTGGAATTGATTGTGGAATGGAATGGAATTGAATGGAATGAGGAATGAAATGCAATGAAATGGAATGTGGAATAGAATGGAATGGAATGTGGAATTCAATGGAATGGAATGTGGAAATTAATGAAATGGAAAGTTCAATGGCTTGTGGAATGGAATGTTGAATGGAATGTGGAATGGAAAGGAAATGAAAGTGGAATGGAATGGAATGAAGTATGGAAAATGGAATGGAATGCGGAATGCAATGGAATGTGGAATACATTGGAATGGAAAGGAATGTGGAATGAAATGGAATGGAATTTGGAATTGAATGGAATGTAATGTGGAAAGGAATGGAATAGAATAGAATGGGTAATGGAATGTGGAATGGAATTTGGAGTGGAATGCAATCTGGAAAGCAATGAAATGGTATGTGGACGGAATGGAATGGAATGTGGAATGGAATGGAATTTCAAATGCAATGTGGAATGGAAAGTGAAATGGAAAGTGGAATTTAATGTGAAATGGAATGTGGAATGGAATGTGAAATGGAAGGTGGAATGGAATGTAAAATGGAATGTGGAATGGAATGTGGAATGGAATGAAAAGGAATGTAGATTGGAATAGATTGGAATGTGGAATGGAATGGAATAGAATGCCGAATGGAATGGAATGGAACGTGGAATGGAATGGAAGGTAGCGCGCAATGGAATGGAACCTGGAATGGAAGGAATCGAACGTGGAATGGAATGGAATGGAATGCGGAAAGGAATGGAATGGAATGTAGAATGGAATGAAATGGAATGCGCAATGGAATGTGCAATGGAATTGAATGGAATGAGGAATGGATTGTGGAATGGAATGGAATCTGGAATGGAATGGAATGGAATGCAATGTGATATGGAATGGTGGTGAATGGAATGGAATTTGGAATGGACTGTGGAATGGAATGGAGTGGAATGTGTAACGGAATGTGGAATGGAATGTTTAATGGAATGGAGTGGAATGGAATGGAATGTGGAATGGAATGTGAAGTGGAATGGAAAGGAATGTGGAATGGAATGTGGAATGGAATGTGGAAAGAAATGGAATGTGGAATGCAACGTGGAATGGAATGTGGAATGGAATGAGAAATGGAAAGAATGGAATGTGTAATGGTATGCGGAATGGAACTGATTGAAATGTGGAATGGAATGCGGAATGGAAAGGAATGTGGAATGGAATGTGAAATGGAATATGGAATGGAAGGAGAAATGTAATGGAATTTGGAATGGTAAGTGGAATGGAATGGACGGAAATGTGGAATGGAATGGATTGTATTGCAGTGTGGAACGTGGAACGTGAAATGGAATGAGGAACACAAAGTGGAAGGGAATGTGGAATGTGGAATTAAATGGAATGCAAAGTGGAATGCAATCAAATGGAATGTGGAATGGAATGGAACAGATTGCAATGTGGAATGTTATGGAATGTGCAATGGAATGGTATGGTAGGTGGAATGGAATGGAATGTAATGAAATGTGAAATGAAATGGAATGGAATGTGGAAAGGAATGGAATGGAATGTGGAATGGAATGGAATTGATTGCAATGTGGAATGGAATGTGGAAGAGAATTGAATTCAATGTGGAAAGGAAAGGAATGGAATGCGGAATGGAATGTAAAGGAATGTGGGATTGAAAGGAAAGAAATGTGGAATGTAAAGGATAGGAAGGTAGCATGAAATTGAATCGAAAGGAATGGAATGGGGAATGGAATTGAAGGGAAAGTGGTATGGAATGTGGAAGAGAAAGTGGAATGGAATTGAACGGGATCTGGAATGGAATCCATAATGGAATGGAACAGAATGTGGAATGGAATGGAATGGAATGTGGAATGCAATGGAATAGAATGGCATGGAAGGTGGAATGGATTGGAATGGAATATGGAATGAAGTGGAATCGAATATGGAACGGAATGGAAAGGAATGGAATGTGGAACTGAATGGAATGTGGAATCAAAAGTGAATTGGAATGGAAAGGAATGTGGAATGGAATGTGGAATGGAATGTGGAAAGAAATGGAATGTGGAATGTAACGTGGAATGGAATGCGGAATGCATTCAGAAATGGAAAGAGTAGAATGTGTAATGGTATGCGGAATGGAACGGATTGAAATGTGGTATGCAATGTGAAATGGAAAAGAATGGAATGGAATGTGGAATGGTATGTGGAATGGAATGGATTGAAATGTGGAATGGAATGGATTGAAATGTGGAATGGAATGGAATGGAATGGAATGTGGAATGGAATTGAATAGAACGTGAAGTGGAACGAGGAACGCAACGTGGAAGAGAATGTGGAATGTGGAATTAAATGGAATGCAAAGTGGAATGGAATCGCATGGAGTGTGGAATGGAATGGAACGGATTGCAATGTGGAATGGAAGGGAATGTGCAATGGAATGGAACGGAATGTGGAACGGAATGGAATGGAATGGAATTTGGAATGGAATGGAATGGAATGGAATGTGAAATGGAATGGAATGGAATGTGGAATGGAATGGAATGGAAAGTGGAATGGATTGGAATTCATTGCAACGAGGAATGGAATGAAATATGCAATGGAATGGAATGGAATGTGGAATAGAATGGAATGTGGAATGGAATGGAAATGAATGGAATTTGAAATGGAATGGAATGGAATACGGAATGGAATGGAATGGAATGGAATGTGGAATGGAATGGAATTGAGTGGAACGGAATATTGAATGCAATAGAATGGAATGTGGAAAGGAATGTAATGGAATGTGGAATGGAATAGAATGTGGAATGGAACGTGGAATGAAATGGGATGGAATTTGGAGTGGAATGTGGAAAGGAATGGAATGGAATGGATTGTGGAATGGAATAGAATGGAATGGAATGTGGAACGGAATGGAATGGAATGGAATGTGGAACGAAATGGAATGGAATGTTGAACGGAATGGAATGGAATGTGGAATGGAATGTAGAAGTTATTGCAATGCAATATGGAACAGAATGGAATGGAATGCGGAACGGAATGGAATGCAATGTGGAATGGAATGGAATGGAATGTCGAACGAAACTGAATGGAATGAAATGGAATGTGGAATGGATTCTGGAAGGGAATGTGTAATGGAAAGTGGAATGGAATTGAATGTGGAACGAAATGGAATGGAATGTTGAACGGAATGGAATGGAATGTGGACTGGAATGTAGAGGTTATTGCAATGCAATATGGAACAGAATGGAATGGAATGTGGAACGGAATGGAATGCAATGTGGAATGGAAAGGAATGGAATGTTGAACGAAACTGAACGGAATGAAATGGATTGTGGAATGGATTCTGGAAGGGAATGTGTAATGGAAAGTGGAATGCAATTGAATGTGGAATGGAATGTGGTGTGGAATGGAACAGAATGTGGAATATAATGGAATGGAATGGAATGGAATGCAATGGAAAGAGGAGTGGAATGGAATGTAATGTGGAATGGAATGAAATACAATGGAATGTGACACAGAATGGAATGGAATGTGGAATTGAATGAAATGGAATGTGGAATGGAATGTGGAATGGAATGGAAAGTGGAATGGAATTGAATGTGGAATGGAATGGAAAGGAAAGTGTAATGGAATGGAATGGAATGTGGAATGGAATGGAATATGGAATAGTATAGAACAGAAGGGAATGTGGAATGCAATGTGTAGAGGAATGTGGAATGGAATGAAATGGAATGTTTAATGTAATGTGGAATGGAATAGAAAGCAATGTGGAATGGAATGCCGAACGGAATGGAATGGATGTGGAATGCAATGAGGGATGGATTTGTATGTGGAATGTAAGGTGGAATGGAATGGAATGGAAAGTGGAATGGAATGTGGAATTGAATGGAATGGAATGTGGAATGGAAAGTGGAAAGGAACGTGGAATGGAATGTTGAATGCAATGTGTGATGGAATGGAATGGAATACGGAATGGAATGAGGAATGGAACGTGGAATGGAAAGTGGAATGAAATTTTGAATGGAATGGAATGGAATGCGGAAAGGAATGCAGAATGGAATGGCATGGAATATGCAATTAAATTTAATCGAATGTGGAATGAAACGTGGAATGTAATGGAATGGAATGTGGAGTGGAATGTGGAATTGAACGTGGAATAGAATCTAACGTGGAATGGAATGGAATGAAATGGAATGTGGAATGGAATTGAATAGAATGGAATGGAATGTGAAATGGAATTGAATGGAATGGAATGTGCAATGGAATGGAATGGAATGTGGATTGGATTGTGGAATGGTACGTGGAAAGCAATGCAATGGAAAATGGGGTAGAATGTGGAATGGAAATTGGAATAGAATGCAATGAGGAATGGAAATGAATTTGGATTGTAATATGGAATGGAATGGAATGGAATGTGGAATGGAATGGAATGTGGAATTCAATGGAATGGAATGGCATGTGGAATGGAATGGAATGGAATGGAATGGAACGGAATGAAATGTGAAATGGAATGGAATGGAATGGAACGGAACGCAATGAAATGTGGAATGGAATGGAATGGAATGTGGAATGGAATCGAATGGAGTGGAATGTGGAATGGAATTGAATGGAACGTGGAATTGAATGGAATGGAATGTGGAATGGAATGGAATGGAACGAGGAATGGAATGCAATGGAACGTGGAACGGAATGGAATGGAATGTGAAATGCAATGTGGAATGGAATGTAACGTATTGGAATGTGGAATGGAATGGAATGGAATGGTATGTAATATGGAATGGTATTGAAGGGAATGTGAAATGGAAAGTGGAATGGAACGTGAAATGGAAAGTGCAATGGAACATGGAATGGTATGAATAATGGAATGGAATGGAATGTTGAACGGAAGGGAATGGAATGTGGAATGGAATGTGGAATGGAAAGTGGAATGGAATGGAATGAACGTGAAATGGAATGGAATGGAACGTGTAATGGAAAGCAATGGAATGTGTAATGGAAGGGACTGGAAAGCAGAATGTAATGTGCAATGGAATATGCAATGGAATGTGGAATGGAATGGAATTGAATGTGGAATGGAATGGAATGCAGAGTGGAATGGAATGGAATGTGGAACGGAATGGAATGGAATGCGGAATGGAATGGAATGGAATGTGGAACTGAATGGAATGGAGTGGAAAGTGGAAAGGAATGGAATGGTGCGTGGAATGGAAAGTGGAATGAAATGGAATGGAAAGTGAAATGGAATGGAATGGATCGTGGAATGGAATGAGAAATTGAATGTGGAACGGAATGTGAAATGGAATGTGGAATGGAATGTGGAATTGAATGGAATGGAATGTGTTATGCAATGGAATGGAATGTGGAATGGATAGGAATGTGGAATGCAATTGAATGGAATGTGGACTGAATGCAAAGGAATGTGGAATGTAATAGAATGTGGAAAGGAATGGAAAGTTGAATGGAATGGAATGTATTATGGAATGGAAAGGAAAGCAATGGAATGTGAAATGGAATGTGGAATGTAATGTGAAATGGAATGTGGAATGGAATGTGGAATGGAATGTGGAATGGAGGGAAATGGAAAGTGGAATGGAATGGAAAGTGGAAAGGAATGGAATGGTACGTGGAATGGAACGTGGAGTTGAATGGATTGGAAAGTGGAATGGAATGGAATGGTACGTGGAATGGAACATGGAATGCAACGTGGAATGGAATTGAGTGGAATGTGGAACGGAATGGAATGGAATATGGAATCGAATGGTATGGAATGTGGAATGGACAGCAAAGGAAGTTAGAATGGGATGTGGAATGGAATGTGGAATGGAAAGTGGAATGCAATGCAGTGGAATGTAGATTGGAATATGCAATGGAATGGAATGGAATGTGGAATGGAATGTGGAATGCAATGTGGAATGGAATGGAATGCAATGTGGAATGCAAAGTGAAATGGAATGGAATGGAATGTGGAACGGAATGAAATGTGAAATGGTATGGAAAGGAATGTGGAATGGAAAGGAATGGAATGTGGAATTGAATGTGGAATTGAATGCTTAATTGAACGTGGTATGCAAAGGCAGGGAATGTAGAATGGAATGGAATGGAACGGAATGTGGACTGGAACGCGGAATGTAATGGAAGGTATCTTTGAATGGAATGTGCAATGGAATGCGGATTGGATCGTGGAATGGAACGTGGAATGGATTAGAATGGAAATTGGAATGTAATGTGGAATGGAACGTGGAATGGATTGGAATGGAAATTGGAGTGGAATGTGGAATGGAATGTGGAATCCAAAGTCGAGTGCCATGTGGAATGGAATGTGGAATGGAATGGAATGGAATGTGGAATGTAAAGGAATGGAACATAGAATGGAACGTGGAATGGAAAGTGTAATAGAATGGAATGGAATATGGAATGTAATGTGGAATGGAATTGAATGGAACGTGGAATGGAGTGGAATGGAATGTGGAATGAAATGTGGAATGGAATGTGCAATGGAATGTGGAACGTGGAATTGAACGTGGAATGGAACGTGGAAAGGAAAGTGGAAGGGAATGTGAAATGTAATGCGGAATGGAATGGATTGGAATGTGGAATGAAATGTGGAAAGGAATGTGGAATGGAACGGAATGGAAGGTGGAATGCAATATGGAATGGAGTGTGAAATGCAACGTTGAATGCAACGGAATGGAATGTGGAATGCTATGTGGAATGGAAGGGATTGGAATGTGGAATGGACCATGGAATGCAATGTGGAAAGCAACGGAATGGAAGGTGGAATGTAATGTGCAATGGAACGGAATGGAAGGTGGAATGCAATGCAGAATGGAAACAGAAATGTGTTGGAATTGAATGTGGAATAGAACGTGGAATGGAATGGAATGGGACGTGGAACAGAACGTGGAATGGAACGTGGAATGGGACGGAATGGAAGGTGGAATGGAATGTTGAAAGGAATGTAGAACGGAACGTGAAATGTATTGGAATAGAATGTGGAATGGAACGTGGAATGGAATGCGGAATGGAATGGAATGGAATGTGGAATGGAACGTGTAATGGAATAGTGACAGTAACGTGGAATTCAACGTGGAATGGAATGGAATGTGGAATGGAATGGAGTGAAATGTGTAATGGAATGTGGAATGGAATGGAATGGAATTTGGAATGGAATGGAACGTGGAATGGTATGTGTAATAGAATGTAGAATGGAATGTGGAATGGAATGGATTGCAATGTGGAATGAAATGTGGATTGGAATGCGGAATGAAAGGTGGAGTGTAACACAATGGAATGTGATACGGAATGTGGAGTAGAGTGTGGAATGCAAAGTGGAACGTAACGGAAAGGAAAGTGGAATGTAAATTGGAAGGGAATGTGGAATGGAACGTAAAACGGAATGGAATGGAATGTGGAATGGAACATGGAATGGAATGTGCAAAAGATTGGAATGTGGAAAGGAATGGAATGGAATGTGGAATGTAATGGAATGAAATGTTGAATAGAATGGAATGGAATGTCCAATGGAATGTGGAATGGAATGGAAAGGAATGTGCAATGGAATGTGAAAAAGAATTGAATGGAATGAGAAATGGAATGTGGAATGGAATGGAATGGAATGTGGATGGGAACGTGGAATGGAATGTGGAATGGAACGCCAAATGGAACGGAATGGGATATGGAATGGAATGGAATGGAATGTGGATTTGAAAGTCGAATGGAATGTGGAATGGGAAGTGAAATGCTATGTGGAATGTAATGTGGAATGGAATGTGAAGTGGAATGTCGAATGGGAAGTGAAATGCTATGTGGAATGTAATGTGGAATGGAATGTGAAGTGGAATGTCGAATGGAATGTGGAAAGTAATGGAATGGAATGTGGAATAGAATGTGGAATGGATAGGAATGGAATGAGGAATGGAAGGAGGAAAGGAATGTGGAATGGAATGTGGAATGGGTCGTGGAATGAAATGGAGTGGAATGTGGAAAGGACCTTGGAATTGTAGGGAAAAGAATGCGCAATGGAACCTGGTATGGAACGTGGAATGGAACGTGGAATAGAATGTGGAAGGGAGTATGGTATGGAAAGTTTAATGGAATGGAATGGAATGTGGAATGGAATGGGATGGAATGAGGAATGGAATGGAATGGAATGTGGAATGGAATGGAATGGAATGTGTAAGGGAATGGAATGGAAAGTGGAATGGAATGGAATGGAAAGTGGAATAGAATTTGGAAGGGAAGTTGGAATGGAAACTGGAATGTAATTGAATCGAATGTGGAATGGTATGGAATCCAATGTGGAATAAAATGGAATTGAATGGTATGTGGAAAAGAATGCAATGGTATGGAAATTGGAATAAAATGAAAAGCAATGGAATTGAATGCAGAATGGAATGGAATGAAATGTGGAATGCAATGTAGTGGAATTGAATGTGAAATTGAAGGGAATGGTATGTGGAAAGGAACGGAATGGAATGTGGAATGGAACAGAATGCAATGTGGAATGGAATGCAATGGAATGTGGAATGGAATGTAGAATGGAATGTGGTATGGAATGGAATGGAATGTAGAATGGAATGTGGTATGGAATGGAATGGAATGTGGAATGAACTGGAATGGAATGTGGAATAGAATGGAATGGAATGCAATCAGGAATGGATGTGGAATGCAATGGAATGCAATGTGGAATGGAATGGAATTTAATTTCAAATGGAATGGAATGGAATGGAATGGAACGTGAAAGAGAATGTGGAACAGAATATGAAATGGAATGAAATGGAATGTGGAATGAAATGTGGAATGGAAAAGAATGGAATGTGGAATGGAATGTGGAATAGAATGTGGAATGTAATGGAAAGTGGGATGGAATGTGGAATGGAATGGAATGGAAAGTTTAAATGGAATGGAATAGAAAGTGGAGTGGAATGGAATGCAAAGTGGAATGGAATGTCAAATGGGGTGGAATGGAATGTGGAATTGAATGGAATCCAATGGGGAATGGAGTGGAATGGAATGGGGAATGGAATGGAATGTAATGTGGAATGAAATGGAAGGCAATGTTACATGGAAAGTGTAATGGAATGTGTAATGGAATGTGGAATGGAAAGTGTAATGCAATGGAATGGAATATGGAATGGAACGTGGAGTGGAAAGGAATGGAACGTGGAATGAAACTTGGAATGAAACCTGGAATGGAACGTGGAATGGAATGTGGAATGTAATGTGGAATGGAAAGGAATGGAATGTCGAATGGAATGGAACGGAATGTGGAATGGAATGGAATGGAATTTGGAATTGAATGTGGAATAGAATGGAATGGAATGAGAATAGAATGTGGAACGGAATGTAACGGAATGTGGAATGGAACGGAATGGAAATGTATGGAATGTGGAATGGAGTGGAATGCAAAGTGGAATGTAATTTAATGGAACATGGAATGTAACTTGGTAAGGAATGTGGAATGGAAAGGAAAGAATGTGGAGTGGAAGGGAATGGAAAGAGGAAAGAAATGGAATGGAAAGGATTGGAAAGTGGAGTGGAATGGGATTGTATGTAATGTGGAATTGAACGGAATGTAATGTGGAATAAAATGGAATGGTATGTAATGTGGAATGGAATGTGGAATGGATTGTCCTGGAGTGAGGAATGGATTGGAATGGAATATGGAATTTAATGGAGTGGAATGTAATGTGGAATGGAATGCAAAGTAATGGAATATGGAAAGGAATGGAATGGAATGTGGATTGGAAGGGAATGGAATGGAAAGGAATGTGGAATTGAATGGAATGCTATGTGGAATGGAGTGGAATGGAAAGTGGAATAGAATGTGGAATCGAATGCAATGTGAAATGGAATGTGTAACGGAATGGAAAGAAATGTGGAATGGAAAGGAATGTAAAGTGGAATGGAATGGAATGGAATGGAGAATGGAAAGGAAAGGAATTTGGAATGGAATGGAATGGTATGGAATATGGAATGGATAGGAATATAATGTAATGGAATGTGGAATGGAAAGGAATGGAATGTGGAATGAAAGGGAATGGAATCTGAAATTTAATGGAATGGAATCGAATGTGGAATGGAATGGAAGGGAATGGAATGCAGAATGGAATGGAATGGAATGTGGAAGGGAATGGAATGGAATGCTATGGAATGTGGAATAGAAAGGAATGGAATGTGGAATAGAATGGAACGGTATGGAATGAGGAATGGGAAGGAATGGAATGTGGAATGGAATCGAATGGAATGTGGAAAGGAATGGAATGGAATTTGGAATATAATGGAATGGAATGGAATGTGGAAGGGATTGGAATGGAATGGAAGGCGGAATGGAATGGAATGGAATGTGGAAGGGAATAGAATTGAATGTGGAATTTAATGGAATGGAATGCAATGAGGAATGGAATGGAATGGAATGCGGAATGGAATGGAATGGAATGTGGAATGGAATGGAACGGAATGGAATGGAATGTGCAATGGAACGGAATGGAATGTGGAATGGATTTTGGAATGGAATGTGGAATGGAAAGTGGAATGGAAAGGAATGGAACGGAATGGATTGTGGAATGGAATGTGGAAAGTAACGTGGAATGGAATGGATTGGAACATGGAATGGGATGAAATAGAATGTGGAATGGAACATGAAATGGAATGGATAGGAAATTGTAATTTAAAATGTAATGGAACGTGGAATGGAATATGCAATGGAATGTCGAATGGAACGTGGAATTGAAAGGAATGGAAATTAGAGTGGAACGTGGAATGGAATGGAATGGAACGTGGAATGGAATGTGGAATGGACTGCAGAATGGAACGTGAAATGGAAAGTGGAATGGATTGGAATGAAAAGTGGAATGGAATGTGGAATGGATTTTGGAATGAAATGTTAGGCAATGTGGAATGCAATGTGGTATGGAATGTAATGGAATGTGGAATGGAATGTGGAATGGACTGTAATGGAATGTGGAATGGAATGTAAAGGAATGTGGAATGGAAAGGAAAGGAATATGGAATGCAATGTGGAATGGAATGTGGAATAGAAACTGGAATGGAATTAAAGGGATTGTGCAATGAAACGTGGAATTGAATGGAATGTGACGTGGAATGGAACTTGGAATGCAACGTGGAATGGAATGTGGAATGCACCGTGGAATGGAATATGGAAGTGATCGTGAAATGGAATGGAATGGAATGTGGAATGCAATGGAATGGAATGTGGCCTGGAATGTGGAATGGAATGAAATGGAATGTGGAATAGAATGCGTAATGGAATGGAATGCAATGGTATGGAATGGGGAATGGAATGGAATGTAACGTGGAATGGAACGTGGAATGGAATGGAATGGAATGTGAAATGGAATCTCGAATGGAATGTGGAATGGACTGGAATGGAATGTGGAATGGAATGGATTGGAATGTGGAGTGGAATGGAATGCAATGTGTAATGAAATATGGAATGAAATAGAATGGAATGTGGAATGGAAGGTGGAATGGATTGTGGAATTGAATGTGGATTAAAATGGAATGGAACATTGAAAGGAATGGAATGGAATGTGGTATGCAATGGGGAAAGGAATGGAATGGAATGTTAAATGGAATGTGGTATGCGATGTGGAATGAAATGGAATGGAATGTAGAATGTAATGTGGAAAGCAATGGAATGGACTAAGAAAGGGAAAGTGGAATGCAAAGTGGAATGGAATATGGAATGATATCGAATGGAATTTTGAATGGAATGTGAAACTGAATGGAATGGAATGTGGAATTGAATGGAATGGAGTGGAATATGGAAAGGAATGTGGAATAGAATGTGGAATGGAAAGGAATGGAATGTGGAATGCAATGCAATGGAATTTGGAATGGAATGTGGAATGGAACGTGGAATGTAATGGAATTGAATTTGGAATGGAACTTGGAATAGAATGGAATGGGACCTGGAATGGAATGTGGAATGGAAAGTGGAATGGAATGTGGAATGGAACTTGGAATGGAATGTCCAATACAAAGTGGAATGGAACGTGGAATGGAATGGAATGGAGGGTGGAATGGAATGTGGAATGCAATGTGAAATGGAACGTGAAATGAAAGGCGGAATGGAATGGAATGGAATGTGGAATGCAATGTGGAATGGAATGTGGAGTGGAATGGAATGGAATGGAATGTGGAATGAAATGCGGAATTGAATGTGGAATGCAACGTGGAATCTAACGCAGAATGGAACGTGGAATGGAATGAGGAAAGAAATGGAACAGAATGTGGAATGGATTGTGGAATGGAACGTGGAATGGAATGGAATTGAATGTGGAATGGAACTTGGAATAGAATGGAATGGAATGTGGAATGGAAAGAGGAATGTAATGTGGAATGGAACTTGGAATGGAATGTACAAAGGAAGATGAAATGAAACGTGGAATGGAATGGAATGGAAGGAGGAACGGAACGTGTAATGGAATGGAACGGAACGTGGAATGGAACGTGGAAAGGAATGTGGAATGGAACATGAAATTGAACGTGGAATTGAATGGAATCAAATGTGGAATGCAATGTGGAATGGAATCTGGAATGGAATGTGGAATGCAATGGAATGGAATGGAATGTGGAATGAAATGTGGAATTGAATGTGGAATGGAACATGGATTGGAAAGTGGAATGAAACATGGAATGGAATGGAAAGGAATTTGGAATGGAATTTGGAATGGAATGGAAGGTGAAATCGAATGTGGAACAGAATGGAATGGAAAGTTTAAATGGAATGGAATGCAATGTTGAAAGGAATGTGGACTGCAATGGAATGCAATGTGGAATGGAACGGAATGGAATGTGGAATGGAATGGGGAATGCAATGGAATGGAATTTGGAATGGAATGTGGAAAGGAATGTGAAATGGAATGTGGGATGGAATGGAATGCAACGGAATGTGGAATGGAAATTGGAAAGGAATGTGGAATGTAACGGAATGGAATGTGGAATGGAGTGTGGAATGGAATGCGGAATGGAACGTGGAATGGAATGGAATGAAATGTGGAATGGAATGTGGAATCGAATGTGGAAAGTAATGGAATGGAATGCAGAATCGAATGTGGAATGCAGTGCAATGGAATATGGAATGGATTGTGTAATGGAATGAGGAATGGAATGTGGAATGGGACCTGGAATGGAACGTGGAATAGAATCGAATGGAATGGAACGAGGACTGGAACGTGGAATGGAACGTGGAATGGAACACGGAATGGAATGGAATGGAACGTTGAATGCAATGTGGAATGTAAAGTGGAATGGAATATGGAATGGAATGGAATGGAATGTGGAATGGAATTCAATGGAATGTGGAATTGAATGTGATGGAATGCAATGGAACGTGGAATTGAAAGGAATTGAACGTGGAATGAAATGTGGAATGGAACGTGGAATGGAAAGTAGAATGCAATTCAATGGAACCTGGATTTGAACGGGGAAAGGAATGTGGAATAGAAAGTGGAATGGATTGTCGAATGGAATGTTGAATGGAAAAGAATGGAATGTGGAAAGTAATGGAATGGAATGGGGAATGGAATGGAATGGAATGAGGACTGGAATGTTATGCAATGTAATGGAATGTGGAATGGAAGTTGGAATGAAACGTGGAATGGAGTGGAAAGGAAAGTCGAATGGAAGGTGGAATGGAAGATGGAATGAAATGTGGAAAGGAATGGAAAAGAGGGTGGAATGGAATGTGGAATGGAATGTGGAATGGAATGGAGTGGAATGTGGAATGGAATGGAGTGGAATCTGGAAAGGAATGTAATCGAATGTGGAATGGAATGCGGATGGGAATGGATTGGAAAGGTGAATGGAATTTGGAAAGGAATGGAATGGAATGTGGAAGGGAATGTGGAATAAATATGGAATGTAATGTGGAATGGAATGGAATGGAATGTGGGACGGAATGTGTAATGGAATGGAATGCAATGTGGAATGGAATGTGGAATGTTATGTGGAATGGAATGTGGAATGGAATGTAATGGAATGTGGAAGGGAATGTGGAATGGAATGCAGAAAGTAATGTGGAAAGCATTGGAATGGATTGTGGAATGGAATGTGGAATGCAATGTGGAATGGAATGGAATGGAATGTGGAATGGAATCTGGAATGGAATGGAATGGACTGAGGAAGGGAATGTGGAATGGCATGTGGAATATAATGTGGAATTTAATGCACTGAAAGTGGAATGGGATTTGTAATGGAGTGGAATGGAATGTCTAAAGGAATTTGGAAAGGAATGGAATGGAATGTGGTATACAATGTGCAATAGAATGTGGATTTCAAAGGAATGGAATTTTGAATTGAGTGTGGAATGGAATGGAATGGAAAGTGGAAGGGAATATGGAATGGGATGTGTAATGGGATGTGGAATGGAATGTGGAATGTAACGTGGAAGTGAAAGTGGTAAGGAATGGAATTTAATGTGGAATGGAATGTGGAATGGAATGGAATGGATTGTGGACTGTTATGTGGAATAGAATGTGTAAAGGAATGTGCAATGGAACGTGTTATGGAACAGAATGGAATGTGGAATGAAATCTGGAATGGAATGTGGAATGGGTGGTGGAATGGAATGGAATGGAACGTGGAATGGACCGTGGAATGGAATGGAAAGAAACGTGGAATGGAACGTGCAATGGAACGTGGAATGAAATGTGGAATGGAACGTGGAATGGAATATGCAAAGGAATGTGGAAAGGAAAGTGGAATGGACTGGAATGGAAAGTGGAATGCAACGTGGAATGGAATGTAAAGGAATGTGGAAAGGATTGTGGAACGGAATTTGAAATGGATCATGGAATGCAATGGAAAGGAACGTGGAATGGAATGCGGAATGGAATGGAATGGAATGTGGAATGGAAAGGACTGTAATGTGGAACGGAATGTGGAATTGAATGTGGAAAGGAATGGAATGGAAAGTGGAATGGAATGTGGAATGGAATAGAATGGATAGTGGAATGGAATGGAATGGAATGGAATGTGGAATATAATGTACTGGAATGGAATGGAATGTGAATGGAATAGAAAGGAATGTGGAATGCAATGGAATGGAATGAATTGAAGAGTGGAATGGAACAGAATATGGAATGAAGTGCAATGGAATGAAATGAGGAAGAGAAAGGAATGGAAAGTGGAATGCAATGGAATGGAATGTGCAATGGAATGGAAGAGAAAGTGGAATGGAATGTGGAATACAATTCAATGGAATGTGGAATGAAATGGAATGGAATGTGGAAAGCAATGTGGAATTCAATGTGGAACGGAAAGTGAAATGGAAAGGAATGGAATGTGGAATAAAGCGGAATGGGATTGAATGCAATGCGGAATGGAATGGAATGGAATGGAATGTGGAATGGAATTCAATGGAATGTGGAATGAAATGGAATGGAACGTGGAATAGAATGTGGAATTGAATGTGAAATGGAAAGTGGAATGGAATGGAATGGAATGTGGAATAAAGCGGAATGGGATGGAATGCAGTGCGGAATGGAATGGAATAGACTGTGGAATGCAATGGAATGGAGTGAAATATAAATTGAAGGGAATGGAAAGTGGAATGGAACAGAATGGAATGTGGAATGGAATGGAGTGAAAAGTGCAATGGATTGTGGAATGGAATGTGGAATGGCATGTGGAATGGAATGTGGAATGTAATGGAATGGAATGTTGACTGTGATGGAACGGAATATGGAATAGAATGGTATGGAATGGAATGTGGAATGGAATGGAATGGAATGTGGAATGGAATTCAATGGAATGTGGAATGAAATGGAATGGAAAGTGGAATAGAATGTGGAAATGAATGTGTAATGGAAAGTGGAATGGAATGGAATGGAATATGGAATAAAGTGGAATGGGATGGAATGCAGTGCGGAATGGAATGGAATAGAATGTGGAATGCAATGGAGTGAAGAAAAATGTGGAATTGAATGGAATGGAAAGTGGAATGGAAGAGAATGGAATGTGGAATGGAATGGAATGCAACGTGCAATGGAATGTGGAATGGAATGTGGAATGGCATGTGGAAAGGAATGTGGAATGTAATGGAATGGAATGTTGCCTGCAGTGGAATGGAATATGGAATAGAATGGAATGGAATGGAATGTGGAATGGAATTGAATGGAATGTGGAATGGAATGCAATGGAATGTGGAATGGAATGCAATGGAATGTGGAATGGAATGGAATGGAACGAGAAATAGAATGAGGAATGGAATGGAATGCAACGTGAATTGGAATGTGGAATAGAATGTGGAATGGAATGTGGAATAGAACGTGGAATGGAATTGAAAGGAACATGGAAGAGATTCAAATGGAAAGTGGAATGTAATATGGAGTGGAATGCAGAATGTGACGTGGAACGGAAGGGAATGAAACTTGGAATGGAATGTGGTAGAATGAGGAATGGAATGGATTGGAATGTGAAATGGAATGAACTGGAAAGTGGAGTGGAATGGAATGGAACGTGGAATAGAATGTGGAATGGTACGTGGAATGGATTGTTTAATGGAATGGAATGGAATGTGGAATAGAAAGGAATGCAATGAAATGTGGAATGGAATGTCGAATGGATCTTGGAATGGAATGGAATGCAATGAGCAACGGAATGGTAAGGAATGTGTAATGGAATGGAAAGGAATGGAAAGGAAAATGAAATAGAATGTGGAACGGAATGTGAAATGGAAAGTGGAATGGAATGTGGAACGGAATGAAATGGAACGTGGAATGGAAAGAAATGCAATGTGGAATGGAATGGAATGGAACGTGGAATGGAACGTGGAATGGAACATGGAATGGAAAGAGGAATAGAATGTGGAATGCAATGTGGAATGGAAAGGAATGGAATGTGGTATGAAATGTGGAATGGAATGGAATGTGGAATGAAATGCATTGGAATGAGAATGGAATGTGGAATGGAATGGAATGGAATATGGAATGGAATGTGGAATGGAATGGATTGGAATGCGAAATGGATTGTGGAACGGAATGTGGAATGAAAGGTGGAATGGAACGTGGAATTGATTGGAATGGAATTTGGTATAGAATGTCGAATGTATTGGAAGGCAATTTGGAATGAAATGTGGAGTATAACGAAATGGAAGGTGGAAAGGAATGGAATGGAATGTGGAATGGAATGTGGAATGGAACGGAATGTAATGAAGAATGGAATGTGGAATGGAATGTGGAAGGGAAAATGGAATGGAATGGAATGGAATGTGGAATGGAACATGGAAGGAAATGGAATGGAACGTTGGATGGAAAGTGGAAAGGAATGTGGAATGGAAAGTGGAATGGAATGCAATGGAATGTGGAATGGAATATGGAATGCAGTGTGGAATGGAATGGAATGGAACAGGGAATTGAACATGGAGTGTAATGGAATGGAACGTGGAATGAAATGTGGAATGCAACGTGGAATGGAAAGTAGAATGCAATTCAGTGGAACCTGGATTTGAATGGGGAAAGGAATGTGGAATAGAAAGTGTAATGGAATGTCAAATGGAATGTCAAATGGAATGTTGAATGGAAAAGAATGGAATCTGGAAAGTAATGGAATGGAATGGAATGAGGGCTGTAATGTTATGCAATGTAATGGAATGTGGAATGGAAGTTGGAATGAAACGTGGAATGGAGTGGAAAGGAAAGTCGAATGGAAGGTGGAATGGAAGATGGAATGAAATGTGGAAAGGAATGGAAAAGAAGGTGAGATGGAATGTGGAATGGAATGGAGTGGAATGTGGAATGGAATGGAGTGGAATCTGGAAAGGAATGTAATCGAATGTGGAATGGAATGCGGATGGGAATGGATTGGAAAGGTGAATGGAATTTGGAAAGGAATGGAATGGAATGTGGAAGGGAATGTGGAATCAAATATGGAATGTAATGTGGAATGGAATGGAATGGAATGTGGGACGGAATGTGTAATGGAATGGAATGCAATGTGGAATGGAATGTGGAATGTTATGTGGAATGGAATGTGGAATAGAATGGAATGGAATGTGGAAGGGAATGAGGAATGGAATGCAGAAAGTAATGTGGAAAGCATTGGAAAGGATTGTGGAAAGGAATGTGGAATGCAATGTGGAATGGAATGGAATGGAATGGAATGTGGAATGGAATCTGGAATGGAATGGAATGGACTGAGGAAGGGAATGTGGAATGGCATGTGGAATATAATGTGGAATTTAATGCAATGAAAGTGGAATAGGATTTGGAATGGAGTGGAATGGAATGTCTAAAGAAATGTGGAAAGGAATGGAATGGAATGTGGAATGCAATGTGCAATAGAATGTGAAATTGAATGGAATGGAATTTTGAATTGAGTGTGGAATGGAATGGAATGGAAAGTGGAAGGGAATATGGAATGGGATGTGTAATGGGATGTGGAATGGAATGTGGAATGTAACGTGGAACTGAAAGTGGTATGGAATGGAATTTAATGTGGAATGGAATGTGGAATGGAATGGAATGGATTGTGGACTGTTATGTGGAATAGAATGTGTAAAGGACTGTGCAATGGAACGTGTTATGGAACAGAATGGAATGTGGAATGAAATCTGGAATGGAATGTGGAATGGGTCGTGGAATGGAATGGAATGGAATGTGGAATGGACCATGGAATGGAATGTGGAATGGACCGTGGAATGGAATGGAATGAAACGTGGAATGGAACGTGCAATGGAACGTGGAATGAAATGTGGAATGCAACGTGGAATGGAATATGCAAAGGAATGTGGTAAGGAAAGTGGAATGGAATGGAATGAAAAGTGGAATGCAACGTGGAATGGAATGTAAAGGAATCTGGAAAGCATTGTGGAATGGAATTTGAAATGGATCATGGAATGCAATGGAAAGAAACGTGGAATGGAATGTTGAATGGAATGTGGACTGGAACGTGGAATCGAATGGAATGGAATGTGGAATGGATGTGGAATATAATGGAATGGAATGTGGAATGGAATGCGGAAAGGAATGTGTTATGGAATGTGGAATAGAACGGAATGGAATGTGGAATGTAATGTGAAATGGAATTTTGAATGGAATGTAATGGAAAGTGGCATGGAATGTGGAATGGAATGGAATGGAATGTGGAGTACAATGTGGAATGGAATGGAATGGAAAGCGGAATGGAATGAATGCAATGATAAGTAATATGGAATGCAATGGAATGGAAAATGGAATGCAATGTAGAATGAAATAGTATCGAATGTGGAATGGAACGTGGAATGGAATGTGGAAAGGATCGTGGAATGGAACGTCGAAAGGAATGGAATGAAATGTGCAATGGAATGGAATGGAATATGGAATTAAATGTGGAGAGTAATGGAATGGAATCTGGAATAAAATGTGGAATGGAATGGGGAATGGAATGGAATGGAATGTTATGGCAAGTGGAATGGAACGGAATGCAATGTGGAATGGAATGGAATGGAACATGGAATGGAACGTGGAATGGAATGTGGAATGTGGAATTTAATCTGGAATTTAATGTGGAATGGACAGGAATGGAATGGAAGGGAATGTGGAATGGAAAGTGGAATGAAATGTAGAATGCAGTGGAATGGAATGTGGAATGGAATGGAATGGAAGGGAATGTGTAATAGAATGGAATGGAATGGAATGGAATGCGGAATGGAAGGTGGAATGGAATGTGGAATGGAATGTGGAATGAAATGAGGAATGGAATGGAATTGAATGTGGAATGAAATGTGGAATGGAATGGATTGGAATGTGGAATGGAATGTGGAATCGACTTTAATGGAATGTGGACTGGAAAGTGGAGTGGAATGTGGAATGCAACGGAATGGATGGCAGAATGGAATACAGAATGGAGTGTGGAATGGAAGTTGGAATGGAATGCAATGGAATTTAGAAAGGAACGTGGAATGGAAAGTGGAATGGAATGGAATGGAATGGATCGTGGAATAGAATGTGGAATGGAACGTGAAATGGAATGGAATGGAACGTAGAATGGAACCTGGAATGGAACATGGAAAAGAATGTGGTATTGAAAGTGGCATGGAATGTGGAAAGGAATGTGCAATGGAACAGAATGGAATGTAGAATGGAATGTGGAACTGAGTGTGGAATGGAATGTGCAATGGAATGGAATGGAATGTGGAATGGAACGTGGAATGGAATGTGGAATGAAATGTGGAAAATTTGTAATGTGGAAAGGAATGGAATGGAATGTGGAATGGAAGGGAAAGGAAAGTGAAATGGAATGTGGATTGGAATATGGAAGTGAATGGAATGGACCGTGGAATGGAATGGAATGAAACGTGGAATGAAATGTGGAATGGAACGTGGAATGGAATGTCGGTTGGAATGGAATGCAATGTTGAATGCAATGGAATGGAATGTGGAATGGAATGAGGAATGGAATCGAATGGAAAGTGGAATTTAATGTGGAACAAATAGGAAAGCAATGTGGAAGGGAATGTGGAATGAAACATAGAATGGAATGTGGAATGGAATGGAATGGAATGCTATGGAATGTGTAATGGAATGTAAAGTGGAATGGAATGGAATGGAATGTGGAATGGAATGTGGAATGGAATGTGGAATGCCATGTGGAATGGACTGTGGAAGGGAGTGGAATGAATTGTGGAATGAAATGAGTTTTGGAATTAAATGGAATGTGGAATGGAATGGACTGGAATGTGTAAAGGAATGTGGAATAGAATTTAATGGAATGTGGAATGGAACGTGGAATGGAAGGGAATGGATTGGGATGGAATGTGGAATGGAATGGAATGGAATTTGGAATGGAATGTGAAATGGAATGTGGAATGGAATGGAACGAAATGTGGAATGGAATGTTGTTTGGAATGAAATGGAATTTGGAATTGAATGGAATGGACTGCGGAATGGAATGAGGAATGGAATGTTGAATGGAATGTGGAATGGAATGGAATGGAATGGAATGAGTTATGGCATGTGAATTGGACTGCAATGGAATGTGTAACGGAAAGTGGAAAGAAATACAATGGAATGATACTGCATTGTGGAATTGAAAGTGTAATGCAATTTGGAATGGACTGTCAAACGGAATGTGCAATGGAAAGTGGAAAGGAATGTGGAATGTAATGGAATGGACTTTGGAATGGATTGTGGAATGGAATGGAATGCAATGTGGAATGGAATGTGGAACGGAATGTTTAACCGAAAGTGGAAGGGAATGGAGTGGAATATGGAATGGAACGTGGAATGGAACATGGAATGGAACGTGGAATGTGCTGTTCAATGGAATATGGAACAGGAAGTTGAATGGAATGGAATGGAACGTGGAATTGAACGTCAAAATGAATGGAATTGAATGTGGATTTGTACCTGGAATGGAACGCAGAAAGGAATGTGGAATGGAACGTGAAATCGAATGTGGAATGGAATGTGGAAGGGAATGCGGAGTGGAATGGAATGGAATGGAATGGAATGGAATGTGGAATGGAACGTGCAATGTATCGTGGAATTGAATGTGGAATGGATCTTGGAATGGAATGTGAAATAGAATGTGGAATAGAACGTGGAATGGAACATGGAAGGGAAAGTGAAATTGAATGGAATGGAATGTTGAATGGAACGTAGAATGTAATGTAATGGAATGTGGAACGGAATGTGAAATGGAATGTAATGCAAAGTGAAATGGAATCTGGAAAGGAAAGTGGAATCGAATGGAATGGAATGTGGAATAGAACGTGGAATGGAATGTGCAACGGAATGTGGAATGGAATGGAATGTGGAATGGAATGGAATGTAATGTGGAATGTAATGTGGAATGGAATGTGGAAAGTAATGGAATGGAATGTGGACTAAAACGAGGAATGGTACGGAATGGAAGGTGGATTGGATCTTGGAATGGAATATGGAATGGAACGTATAATGGAAACTGGAATGTTATGTGGAATGGAATGGAATGGAATCTGGTATGGAATGTGGAATGGAATGTGGAATGGAATGTGGATAGGAGAGTGGAATGCTATGGAATGGAATGTGGATTGAAACGAGGAATGGAATGGAATGGAAAGTGGAATGGAACATGGAATGTAATGTGGAATGAAACGTGAAATGTAATCTGCAATGGAATGTTTAATGGAATGGAATGGAATCTGGAATGGAATGTGGAATGGAATGGAATGGGATGTAGAATGAAATGTGGAATGAAATGTGTAATGGAATGTCGAGTGGAGTGTGGTATAGAACGAGGAATGGAACATGGGTTGGAACGTAGAATGGGATGTTCAATGGAATATGGAATGGAATGTTGAATGGAATGAAATGTAACGTGGAATTGAACATGGAAAGGAATGTAATGGAATGTGGAATGGAACATAGAATGCAACGTGGAAAGGAAAGTGGAATGGAACGTGGAATGGAATGTGGAATGGAATGTGGAAGGCAATGTGGAGTGGAATGGAATGGAATGGAATGGAATGTGGAATGGAAAGTGCAATGTATGGTGGAATTGAATGTGGAATGGAACGTGGAATGGAACCTGAAATGGAATGTGGAAAGGAATGTGGAATGGATTATGGAATGGAACGTGAAATTGAATGCAATGGAATGTTGAATGGAACGTGGAATGGAATGGAATGTGGAATGGAATGTGGAATATAATGGATTGCAATGTGGAATGGATTCTGGAAAGGAAAGTGGAATGAAATAGAATGGAATGTGGAATGGAACGTGGAATAGAATCTACAACGGAATATGGATTGGAATGCAATGGAATGTGGAATGGAATGTGGAATGGAACGGAATGTAAATTGGAATGGAATGTGTAAAGGAAAGTGGAAAGGAAAGTGGAATGGAACGTGGAATGGAATGTGGAATGGAATGTGGAAGGCAATGTGGAGTGGAATGGAATGGAATGTGGAATGGAAAGTGCAATGTATGGTGGAATTGAATGTGGAATGGAATGTGGAATGGAAAGTGCAATGTATAGTGGAATTGAATGTGGAATGGAACGTGGAATGGAACCTGAAATGGAATGTGGAATGGAATGTGGAATGGATTATGGAATGTAATGTGAAATTGAATGGAATGGAATGTTGAATAGAACGTGGAATGGAATGGAATGGAATGAGGAATATAATAGAATGGAATGTGGAATGGATTCCGGAAAGAAAGTGGAATGAAATGGAATGGAAAGTGGAAAGGAACGTGGAATAGAAAGTGCAACGGAATATGGATTGGAATGGAATGGAATGTGGAATGGAATGTGGAATGGAACGGAATGTAGTTTGGAATAGAATGTGGAATGGAATGTGGAAAGGAAAGTGGAATGTAATGCAATGGAATGTGGACTGAAACGATAAATGGAATAGAATGGAAGGTGGAATGGAACGTGGAATGGAACTTGGAATGGAATGGGGAATGGAATGAGAAATGGAATGGTTAATGGAATGTGGAAAGGAAAGTGGAATGTAATGGAATGAAAGGTGGACTGAAATGAGGAGTCGAATGGAATGGAAGGTGGAATGGAACGTGGAATGAAACGTGGAATGGAATGTGGAATGGAATGTGGAATGGAATGGAATAGAATCTTGAATGGAACGTGGAATGGAATGTGGAATGCAATGTGGAATGGAATGGAATGGGATGTAGAATGAAATGTGGAATGGAATGTCGAATGGAAGGGAATGGGATGTAGAATGAAATGTGCAATTGAATGTGGAAT
This sequence comes from Pongo abelii, assembly GCF_028885655.2. Taxonomy (NCBI): domain Eukaryota; kingdom Metazoa; phylum Chordata; class Mammalia; order Primates; family Hominidae; genus Pongo; species Pongo abelii. The sequence goes on along the minus strand of NC_072000.2, from coordinate 8,540,519 downwards.
GGAATGTGGAATGGAATGTTGAGGGGATTGTGTAACGGAATGTGGAATGGAAGGCAATGGAATGTCGAATGGAATGTGGAATGGAATGTGGAATGGAACTAGAAATGTAAGGGAATGGAATTTGGAATGGAACGTGGAATGTAATCGAGTGGAACATCGAATGGGACGTGGAATGGAATGTGGAAAGGAATGGAAAGGAACGTGGAATGTAATGTGGAATGGAATGTGGAAATGAATGGAATGTGGAAAGGAATGGAATGGAATGCTTAATGGAAATCAATGGCATTTGGAATGGAATGGAATGGCATGTGAAATGGAATGAGTAATGGAATGTGGAATGGAATGGAATGGAAAGGAATGGAATGTGGAATGGATTGTGGAATGGGATGGAATGGAATGCTGAATGGAATGGAACAGAATGTGGAATGGAATGTGGAACGGAATGTGGAATGGAATGGAATGGACTTTGGAATGGAATGTGGAATGGAGTTGAATGGAATGTGGAATCGAATGTGCAGTAGGACATGGAATGGAATGTGAAATGGAATGGAACTGAAAGTGGAATTGAATGGAATTAAATGCGGAAGGGAATGGAATGGAATGTGGAATGGAATGGAGAGGAATAGAATTTGGACTGGAATTTAATGGAATGGAACGGAATGTGGAATGGAATACAATGGAATGGAAGGTGGAATGTTATGGAATGAATTGTGGAATGGAATGGAATGAAATTTGGAATGGAATTCAATGGAATGTGGAATGAAATGGAATGGAAACTGGAATAGAATGTGGAATGGAATATGGAATGGTATGTGGAATGGAACAGAATGGAATGTGGAATTATATGGAATAGAACGTGGAATAGAATATGGAATGGAATGTAGAATGGAATGTGGAATGGAATGGAATGGAATGTGGAATGGAATGGAATGGAATGGAATGGAATAGTATGGAACTTGGAATGGAAAGTGTAATAGAAAGTGGAATGGAATGTTGAATGGAATGGAATGTGGAATGGAATGTGAAATGAAATGGAATGGAAAGTGGATTGGAATGTGGAATGGAACGCGGAAAGGAAGGTGGAATAAAACATCGAACGTAATGAAATGGATTGTGGAATTTAGTGGAATGGAATATGGAATGGAATGTGAAATGAAATGTCGAATGGAATGTGGAATGAAACTTCAAATGGAATGGAATGGAATTTGGAATGGAATGGAACGGAAAGTGGAATGGAATGTGAAATGCAATGTGGAATGGAATGCGGAAAGGAAAGTGAAATGGAATGTGGAAAGGAATGTGGAATGGAATGGAATGGACTTTGGAATGGAATGTGGAATGGAATCGAATGGAATGTGGAATCGAATGTGCAGTAGGACATGGAATGGAATGTGAAATGGAATGGAACTGAAAGTGGAATTGAATGGAATTAAATGCGGAAGGGAATGGAATGGAATGTGGAATGGAATGGAGAGGAATAGAATTTGGACTGGAATTTAATGGAATGGAACGGAATGTGGAATGGAATACAATGGAATGGAAGGTGGAATGTTATGGAATGAATTGTGGAATGGAATGGAATGAAATTTGGAATGGAATACGGAATGGATTATGGAATGGTATGTGGAATGAAATGGAATGGAATGTGGAATGAAATGCAATGGAATGTGCAATATAATGGAATTGAATACAATGTGGACTGAAATGGAATGGGATGAAACAGAAAGTGGATTGGAATGGAATGGATTGTGAATGGAATGGAATGGAATGTGAAATGGAATGGAATGCAATGTTGAATGGAGTGTAATGTAATGTGGAATGGAAGGTGGAATGAAATGGAATGGAATGTGGAATGGAATATGAAATGAAATGGAATGGAATGTAGAATGGAATGTGGAATGGAAAGTGGAATAGAATGTGGAATGGAATGTGTAAAGGAAGGCGGAAATGAACGGAATGGAAGGTGGAATGGAACGTGGAATGGAATGGCATGGCATGTGGAATGGAATGGAATGGAATGTGGGATGGAACGGAAATGAATGTGGAAGGGAATGTGGAATGGAATGTGGAATGGATCGTGGAATGGAACGTGGAATGGAATGTGGAATGGAATGGAATGGAATGTGTAATGGAATTGAATGGAATGGAATTTAAAGTGATATAGAATGTGGAACGTAATTTGAAATGGAATGCAGAATGGAATGTGGAATGGAATGAATTCGAACATGGAATGGAATGGAATGGAATGGAAAGGAATGGAATGGAATGGAAAGTGGAATGGAACATGGAATGGAACATGGAATGGAACGTGGAATGGAATGTGGTATGAAATGTGGAATTGAATAGAATGGTAAGTGGATTCTAATGTGGAATGGAAAGGAATGGAACGTGGAATGGAATATGGAATGTTGAATGTAATGTGAAATGGAATGTGGAATGGAAAGTGTAACGGAACACAATGGACTGTGGAGTGGAATGTGGAATGGAATGTGGGATGGATCCTGGAATGGAATGTGGAATGAAATGGAATGGAATGTGGAATGTAATGTGGAATGCAAAGTGAAATGGGAAGGAATGGAATGGAATGTGGAATGGAATGTGGAGTGGATTGGAATGGAATGTGCAATGGAAAGTGGATTGGAATGAAATGGAATGTGGAATGCAAAGTGGTATCGAATGGAATGGAATGGAATGTGGAATGGAATGGAATTGAATGTGGAATGGAATGGAATGTGTAATGGAATGTGGAATGGAATGGAATGGAATTTGGAATGGAATGTGGAATGGAATGGAATTTAAAGTGAAATAGAATGTGGAACGTAATTTGAAATGGAATTCGGAATGGAATGTGGAACGGAATGAATTGGAAAGTGGAATGGAATGGAATGGAATGGAAAGGAATGGAATGGAAAGGAACGTGGAATGGAACATGGAATGAAACGTGGAATGGAATGTGGTATGAAATGTGGAATTGAATAGAATGGTAAGTGGATTCGAATGTGGAATGGAAAGGAATGGAACGTGGAATGGAATATGGAATGTTGAATGGAATGTGAAATGGAAAGTGGAATGGAAAGTTGAATGGAACACAAAGGACTGTGGAGTGGAATGTGGAAAGGAATGTGGGATGGATCGTGGAATGGAATGTGGAATGAAATGGAATGGAATGTGGAATGGAATGTGGAATGCAAAGTGAAATGGAAAGGAAAGGAATGGAATGTGGAATGGAATGTGGAGTGGATTGGAATGGAATGTGCAATGGAAAGTGGATTGGAATGAAATGGAACGTGGAATGCAAAGTGGTATCGAATGGAATGGAATGGAATGTGGAATGGAATGGAATTGAATGTGGAATGGAATGGAATGGAATGCGTAATGGAATGTGGAATGGAATGGAATGGAATTTGGAATGGAATGTGGAATGGAATGGAATGGAATGGAATGTGGAATGGAATGGAATGGAATGGAATGTGGAATGGAATGGAATGGAATGGAATGTGGAATGGAATGGAACGGAAAGTGAAATAGAATGGAATGGAATTTTGAATAGAATGTGGAATGGAATGACATGGAAAGTGGAATTGAATGGAAAGGAATGTGGAATGTAAAGGAATGGAATGTGGAAAGGTATGTGGAATGGAATGGAATGGAATGGAATGTGGAATAGAGTGTGGAATAGATGGAGTGTAATGTGCAATGGAACGGAATGGAGTGTGCAATGAAATGTGCACTGGAACAAAATGGAATATAATGTGGAACAGAATGTGGAGAGGAATGGAGTGGAATGTGGCATGCAAAATGGAATGGAATGGAATAGAATGTGGAATGGAATGTGGAATGGAATGCAATGGAATGTGGAAAGGAATGTGGAATGGAATAGAATCAAATGTAGAATGGAATGTGGAATAGAATGGAATGGAATGCGGAATGGAATGGAAAGGAATGTGGAATGGAATGGAATGGAATGTGGAATGGAACAGAATGGAACGTGGAATGGAATGTGGTATGGAATGTAGAATGGAATGGAATGGAATGGAATGGAAAGGAACGCGGAATGAGATGGAATGAAACATGGAATGGAATGGAATGGACTACAACGAAATGTGGAATGGAATGGAATGGAATGGAAAGTGAAATATAATTTGGAATGGTATGTGAAATGGAATGTGAATGGAATGTGTAACGGAATGAATTGAAACATGGAATGTAATGGAATGGAACGTGTAATGTAATGGAATGGAATGGAAAGTGGAATGGAACGCGGAATGGAACATGGAATGGAATGTGGAATGGAATGTGGTATGAAATGTGGAATGGAATGGAATGGAAAGTGGAAAGGAATGCAATGGATTGAGAACGGACAGTGGAATGGAATGGAATGGAATGTGAAGTGGAGTGTTGAATGGAAAGTGGAATGGAATAAGGCATGAAATGTGGTATGAAATGTGGAATGGAATGGAATGGAAAGTGGAAAAGAATGTGGAAAGGAATGCAATGGATTAAGAACGGAAAGTGGAATGGAATGGAATGTAAAGTGGAATGTTGAATGGAATGTGGAATGGAATGTGGAATGGAATGTGGAATGGAACGCGGAATGCAATGGAATGGAAAGTGGAGTGGGATGGACAGGACTGTGGAGTGGAATGTGGAATGGAATGTGGAAGGGACTTTGGAATGGAACGTGGAATGGAAAGTAGAATGGAAAGGAATGGAATGGAATGTGTAACGGAATGGAATGGAATGTGGAATGGTATGTGGCATGGAATGTGGAGTGGAATAGAATGGAATTTGGAATGCAGTGGAATGGAATGTGGAATGGGCTCTGGAATGGAATGGAATGGAATATGGCATAGAATGTGTAATGAAATGGAATGGAATGCGAAATGGAATCGAATGCAATGCGAAATGGAACGTGGAATGGAACGTTGAATGGAACGTGGAATGGAACTCGGAATTGAATGTGGAATGGAATGGAAAAGAATGCGAATGGAATGGATTGGAATGTGGAATAGAATGTGGTATGGAATGGAATGGAATGTTGAATGGAATAGAATGGAAAGATATGGAATGTGGAATGGAATGGAGAGGAATGTGGAATGCAACGTGGAATGGAATGGAATGGAACGTGGAATGGAATGCGTAATGGAATGAGGAATGGAACGTAGAATGCAACGTGGAATGGAGTGGAATGGAACGTGGAATGGAATGTGGAATGGAAGGTGGAATGGGACGTGGAATAGAATGTGGAATGTAATTTGGAATGGAAAGGAATGGAATGTGGAATGGAAAGGAATGGAATGTGGAACGGAATGCAATGGAATGTGGAATATAAAGGAATGGAAGGCGGAATAAAATGCGGATTGGAATGGATAGCAATCCGGAATGGAATGGAATGGAATGGTATGGAATGTGGAATGGAACATGGAATGGAATGGAACGTGGAATGGAATGGAATGGAATGTGCAATGGAATATGGAATGGAATGTGGAATACAACGTGGAGTTGAATGTGGAAATGAACGCGTAATGGAAGGTGGAATGGAATGGAATGGAATGTGGAATGGAATGTGGAGTGGAATGGAATGGAATGTGGAGTGAAATTGAATGGAATGTGGAATGGAATGGAACAGAATGTGGAATGGAAAGGAATGGAACAAGGAATGGAACATGGAATGGAACGTGGAAAGCAATGTGAAATTGAACGTGGAATGTAATGTGAAATGGAATGGAATGGAATGTGGAATAGGATGGAATGGAATGTGGAATGGAATGGAATGGAGTGGAATGTGCCATGGAATGGAATGGAATGGAATGGAATGGAAAGAGGCATGGAATGGAATGGAATCTAATGGAATTTGGAGTAAAATGGAGTGGAATGTGGAATAGAATGGAATGTAATGTGGAAGGCAATGTGGAAGAGAATGTGGAATGGAAGGTGCAAAGGAAAGTGGAATGGAATGGAATGGAATGTGGAATGGAAAGTGGAATTGAATCGAATGGAACGTGGAATGGAAAGTGGAATGGAATGGAGTGTTACGTGGAATCGAACATGTAATAGAACGTCGAATGGAATGGTCAATGGAATGTGGAATTGAACAAGGAATGGAATGGAATGGAAAGTGTAATGGGACGTGGAATATACTGTAAAGGAATGCAATGGAATGTGGAATGGAATGTGGAATGGACTGTGGAATGGAATGTGGAATGGAACGGAACAGAATGTGGACTGTAATGTGGAATGGACTGTGCAAAGGAAAGTGGAATGGAGTGGATTGTGGAATGCAACGTGGAATTTAATGGAATGGAACGTGGAATGGAACTTGGAATGGAACGTGGAATGGAACGAACAATATAATGAAAAATGGAATGAGGAATGGAATGTGGAATGGAACGGAAAGGAATGGGGAATGGAATGTGCAATGGAATGTGGAATGGATCATGGAATGTAATCGAATGGAACATGGAAACGAACATGGAATGGAAAGTGGAATGCAAAGGGCAATGGAATGTGGAATGTAACGTGGAATCTAATGCAACGGAAAGTGGAAAGGAACTTGGAATGGAATGGAATGGATAGTGGAATGGATTCTGGAATGGAATGTGGAATGGAACCTGGAATGGAACGTGGAATGGAACGGAATGTATTGTGGAATGGAATGTGGCATGGAATGGAATTGGATGTGGAATAAAATGTGGAATGGAATGTGTAATGGAATGGAATGGAATGTGGAAAGAATGCAATGGAATGTGGAATGGCATATGGACTGGAATAGAATTGAATGTGGAATGGAATGTGGAATGGAAAGGAATGGAATCCGGAATGGTATGTGGAATGGAATGTGGAATGGAAAGTGGATTTTAATGGAATGGGATGTCGAATGGAACATGGAATGTAACGGAATATACTGTGGAAAGGAATGTGGAAGGGAATGTGGAATGGAAAGTGGGAAGTAATGGAATGGAATGTCGAATGGATCGTGGAATGAAACGGATTGGAACGTGGAATGGAACTTGCATTGGAAGGTGGAATGGAACGTGGAAAGGAATGTGGAATGGAGCATGGAATGGAATGTGGAAAGGAATGTGGAATGGAACCTGCGATGGAATGGAATGGAAGATGAAATGGAACGTGGAATGGAATGCAATAGAACGTGGAACGGAATGTGGAATGGAATGAGGAGTGGAATGTGGAATGGAGTGTGGAATGGAAGGGAAGGGAAGTTGGAATGGAATGTGCAATGAAATCTGGAATGGAAAGGAATCGAATGTGGAATAGAATGTGGATTGGAATAGAATGAATTCCGGAATGGAATGGAATGGAATGGTGTGGAATATGTAATGGAATGGAATGGAAGGTGGAAGGCAACATGGAATGGAACATGAAATGGAATGTGGAATGGAAAAGAAATGGAATGGAATGAGGAAAGGAATGGAATGGAATGTGTAATGGAATGTGTAATGGAAAGTGGAATGGAATGGAATGGAATGGAATTGAAAGGAATATGGAGTGAAATGGAATGGAATGTGGAATGGAAAGGAATGGAATGCGGAATGGAATGGAAATTTATGGAATCTGAATTGGAATGGAATGGAATGGAATGGAATGTGGAATGGAATGTGATGGAATGCAATGCAATGTCAAAACGAATGAAATGGAATGGAACGGATTGCGGAATTGAATTGATTGGAAAGTGGAATGTAATGGAATGGAATGTGAAATGCAATGGAATGTAATGGAAAGGAAGGTGGAATGGAATATGAAATGGAATGAGGAATGGAACGTGGAATGGAATGAAATGGATCTCGGAATCGAGTGGAATGGAAAGTGGAATGGAATGTAATGGAACATTGAAAGGAACGTGGAATGGAAAGTGGAAAGGAAAGTGGAATGGATAGTATAAGGGAATGTAATGGAATGTGGAATGGAAAGGAATGGAATGTGGAAAGGAATGGAATGGAATGTGAAATGGAATGGAATGGAATATGGAACAGAACATTGAATGGAATGAAAAGGAAAGAGGAATGGAACGCCTAATGGAAAGTGGAATGCAACGTGGAATGAAATGGAATGAAACGTGGTATGGAATGTGGAATGGAATGTGGAATGCAATGGAATAGAAGGTGGAATGGAATTGAACTGAATGGAACGGAATGTGAAATGGAATGTGGAATGGAAAGTGGAATGGAATGGAATGGAACGTGGAATGGAATGGAATTGATTGTGAAATGTAACATGGAATGGAATGGAATGGAATGTGGAGTGGAACGAGTAATGGAATGTGGAATGGAACGTGGAATGGAAAGTGGAATGGAATGGAATGGAATGTGAAATGGACTGTGGAATTGAATGTGGAATGGAATGTTGAATTCAATCTAATGGTATTGGCATGGAATGAGGAGTGGAACGTGGAATGGAATGGAGTGGGATGTGCAATGAAACGCGGAATGGAATGGAATGGAATGCGGGATGGAATGTGGTATGGAATGTGGAATGGAATGGAATGCGGAATGGAGTGTGGAATGGAAAGGAATGGAATGTTGAATGGAATTCTCAATGAAAGGTGGAATGGAATATGTCAGAACGTGGAATGGAATGTGGAATGGAACGTTGAATGGAAAGGAATGGAATGTAGAATGGAATGTGGAATGGAATGTAGAATGGAAAGTGGAATGGAATGGAATGGAATGAGGAATGCATTGTGGAATGGAATGTGGAAAGGAACTTGGAATAAAAGGTAGAATGGAATGGAATCGAAAGTGGAATGGAGTGGGGAATGGAATGTAAGAGAATGTGCACTTCAATTTGCAATGGAATGGAAAGGAATGTGGAATGGAATGGAAAGTGGAATGGAATGGAATGCAATGAGGAATGGATTGTGCAAAGGAATGTGGAATGGAGCATAGAATGGAAGATGGAACGGAATGGAATGGAATGTGGAATGGAATGTGGAATGGATTGGAATGGAATGTGGGATTGAATGGAATTTGAAATGGAATGGAATGTTTAAATGGAATGGATGGGAATGTGTAGTGGAATGGAACACTATGTGGAAAGGAATGTGGAATGGAATGTGGAATGGAATGGAATCAAATGTGGAATGGAATGGAATGTGGAATGGAATGGAATATTTAAATGGAATGGAAAGGAATGTGGCATGGAATGTGTACTGGAATGGAACACTATGTGGAATGGAATATGAAATGGAATGGAATGGAATGGAATGTGGAATGGAATGTTCAATGGAATGTGGAATGGAATGTGGAAATGAATGTTCAATGGAATGTGGAATGGAATGTGGAATGGAACATGAAATGGAACGGAATGGATTTCGGAATGGAATATGGAATGGAAATTGGAAAGGAAAGTGCAATGTAACGTGGAATGGAACGTGGAATGGAATGTGGAATGGAATGGAATGGAATGCAGAATGGAATGTAGAATGGAACGTGCAATTCAATGGAATAGAACGATTATTGAAATGTGGAATGGAATGGAATGCGATGTGTAATGGAATAGAATGGAATGTGCAATGGAAAGGAACGAAACGAGGAATGGAACATGGGATAGAACGTGGAATGCAACATGGAATGGAATGTGCAATGGAGTGGAATTTAATGTGGAATGAATGGTATGGAATTTGGAATGGAATGGAATAGATTGGAATGTGGAATGGAATGGAATGGAATGGAATGTGGAATGTAATGGAATGTACTCTAATGGAATGTGGAATTGAATGGAATAGAATGTGGACTGGAATGGAATGGAATGTCGAATGGAATGGAATGGAACATGGAATGGAATGTGGAATGCAATGTGGAATGGAGAGTGGAATGGAATGGAATGGAAAGTGTAATAGAATGGAATGGAATGGAATGTGGAATGCAATGTGGAATGGATTGTGGAATTGAATGTGGAATGGAACATGGAATTGAATGTGGAATTCAATCCAATGGATTGTGAAATGGAATATGCAACGGAATGGTATGGAATGTGGAATGGAATGTGGTATGCAATGTGGAGTGGAATGGAAAGAAAGGTGGAATTTAATAGGGAATGGAACGTGGAAAGCAACATGGAATTGAATGGGGAAATGAATGGAATAGATTGTGGAATGCAATGTGCAATGGAATGGTATGGAATATGGAATGAAATGTGGAATGCAATGTGGAATGGAATGGAATGGAATGGGGAATGGAACTTGGAATGGAACGTGGAATGGAATGGATTGGAATGTGGAATGGAATGTGGGATGGAATGGAATGGAATGTGTAATGGAATGTGGAATGCAGTGTGAAATGGAATGGAATCTGGAATGCAATGTGGAATGGAATGGAATGGAATGTTTAAATGGAATGTTATGGGGTGTGGAATGGAATATGGTCTGGAATGGAATGCAGTGTAGAATGGAATGTGGAATGTATTGGAAAGGAACGTGCAATGAATTGTGGAATGGAATAGAATGGAATCTGAAATAGAAGGGAATGGAATGTGGAATGGAATGTGCAATGGAATGGAATGGAAAGGAATGGAATGTGTAAGGCAATGGAATGGAAAGTGGAGTGGAAAGAAATGGAATGTGGAATGGAACGTGGAATGAATCGAGGAATGCATTGAGGAATGGAACGTGTAATGGAAAGTGGAATGGAATGGAATGGAATGTGGAATGGAAGGGAATGGAAAGTGGAATGTAACGTGGAATGGAAAGTGGAATGCAAAGTGGAGTGGAACTTGGAATGGAATGTAGAATGGAACTGAATGGAATGGAACGTGTAATGGAAAGTGGAATGGAATGGAATGGAATGTGGAATGCAAGGGAATGCAATGTGGAATGCAACGTGGAATGGAAAGTGGAATGCAAAGTGGAGTGGAACTTGGAATGGAATGTAGAATTGAACTGAATGGAATGTGGAATGGAATGGAATGGAATGTCGAATGGAAAGGAATTTAGTGGTATTTGGAATGGAATGGAACGGAATGCAAAATATAATGGAATGGAATGTGGAATGGAATGGAATGGAATCGAATGTGGAATAGAAAGGAATGGATTGGAATGTGGAATGTAATGTCGAATTGAATGTGGAATTGAATTCGAATGGAATGTGGAATGGAATGTGGAAAGGAATGTCGAAAGGAATAAAACGCGGAATGGAATGTGGAAAGGAACGTGGAAGGGAGTGGAATGGAACTTGGAATGGAACGTGGAATGGAATGCAATGGAATGTGGAATGGAACATGGAATGGAATGTGGAATGGAAAGTGGATTTGAACGTGGAATGGAATGGAACGGAAGGTTGAATGGAATGTGGAATGGAATGTTGAATGGAAGGTAGAATGAAACGTGGAATGGAATGGAATGGAACGTGGAATGGATCATGGAATGGAATGTGGAATGTAATGTGGAGTGGATTGGAATGGAGTGGAATGTGGAATGGAATGGAAAGGAATTTTAAAAGGGAATGAAATGGAATGTGTACTGGAATGTGGAATGGAATACAATGCAATGTGGTATGCAATCTGGAATGGATTATAATGGAAAGTGGAATGGAGAGTTAAAGGGAAATGGAATGAAATATGCAGTGGAACGTGTAATGGAACGTGGAAAGGAATGGAAGGGATTGTGGAATTGAACGTGGAATGGAAGGTTGAATAGAAAGTAATGGAACGTGGAAAGGAATATGGAATGGAATGCAATGGAATGTGGAAAGGAATGTGGAATGGAATGGAACGCAAGGTGGAATGCAATGTGACATGGAATGTGGAATGGAATGGAATAGAATTTGGAATGTAATGTGGAATGGAATTGAATGTGAAAAGGAATGGAATGGAAAGTGAAATGGAATGAAATGGAATGTGGAATGGAATGCAATGGAATGTGGAATGGAATGCAATGGAATGTGGAATGGAATGTGGAATGGAATGTGGTATGGAATGTGGAAAGCAACGAGGAAAGCAATGGAATGTGGAATGGAAGGCGGAATGGAATGTAATGGAAAGCATAATGGAACGTGCAATAGAACATGGATTGGAATGGAATGGAAATTGGAATTAAATGGAATGGAATGTGGAATGGAACACGGAATGAAATGGAATGGAACGTTGAATGGAACGTGGAATGGAATGGAATGGAAGGTGGAAGGGAATGGAATGGAATGTGGAATGGAATGCAGAATGGAATGGAATGGAATGGAATGGAATGTGGAATGGAATGTGGAATGGAACGTGGAATAGAATGTGGAATAGAATTGAAAGGAGTGGTATGGAATGTAAAATGGAATGTGGAAGGGAATGGAATGGAACGTGGAATGGAACATGGAATGGAATAGAACGGGCAATGGAATGCAGAATAGAATGTGGAATGGAATGGAATGGAATGTGCAATGAAATGTGGAATGGAATGGAATGGAACGTGTAACGGATCGTGGACTGGAACATAGAATGGAACGTTGAATATAATGTGGAAAGGAATGGAATGTAATGTGGCATCAAAAGTGGAAAGGAATGGAATAAAATGTGGAATGGAATGGAATGCAATGTGGAATGGAAAGCAATAGAACGGAATGTGGAATGGAATGGAATTGAATGTGAAATGGAATGTGGACTGAAATGGAAGGCAATGTGGAATGGAATATGAAATGGAATGGAATGGAATCTGGAATTGATTCTATAATGGAATGTGGAATGGAAGCTGGAAAGCAATAGAATTGAGTGTGGAATGGAAAGTGGAATGGAAAGTGGACTGGAATTCAATGGAATGTGGAATGGAATGGAATGCAATGTCGATTAGAATGTGGACTGTAATGGAGTGCAATGTGGAATGGAATGTGGAATGGAATCGAATGGAATGTGGAATGGAATGAGGAATGGAATGTGGAATGGAATGTGGAATGGAACTAAATGGAATGTGGAATGGAATGTGGAATGGAATGTGGAATGGAATGGAATGGAATGTGGAATTGGATGGAATGGAATGTGGAATGGAATGGAATGGAATGAGAGATGGAATGGAATGAAATGTGGAATGGCATTGAACGGAATATGGAATGGAATTGAATTGAAAGTGGAATGGAATGTGGACTGGAATGGAATGCAAAGTGGAATGGAATGTGAAATGGAATGGTACGTGGAATCGATTCTATAATGGAATGTGGAATGGAAGAAGGAATGCAATAGAATTGATCGTGGAATGGAAAGTGGAATGGAAAATGCAATGGAATGCAATGGAATGTGGAATGGAATGGAATGGAATGTCGATTAGAATGTGGACTGTAATGGAATGCAATGTGGAACGGAGTGTGGAATGGAATCGAATGGAATGCGGAATGGAATGAGGAATGTAATGCGGAATGGAATGTGGAATGGGACAGAATGGAATGTGGAATGGAATGTTCAATGGAATGTGGAATGGAATGTGGACTGGAAAGTGGAATGCAATGTGGAATGGAAAGTGGAATGGAATGGAATGGAATGGAACTTGTAATGGAATTTGGAATGGAACATGGAATGGAACGTAGAATGGAATGTGGAAAGGAACGTGGAATTGAATGGAATGGAACATGGAATGGAATGTGGAATGGAACGTGGAATGGAAAGTAGAACGGAATAGAAAGGAATGGAACGTGGAATGGAATTGAATGGAATGTGGAATGGAATGGAATGGAATGTGGAATGGAATGTGGAATGGAATGGAATGGAATGTGAAATAGAAAGTGTAACAGAATGGAATGGAATGTGGAATGGAATGGAATGGAATGTGAAATAGAAAGTGTAACAGAATGGAAAGGAATCAGGAATGGAATGGATTGGAATGGGATGGAATTTGGAATGGAATGGAAAGGAATGTGGAATGGAATGTGGAATGGAATGGAATGGAATGGAATGTGGAATGGAATGCGGAATGGAATGTCGAAAGGAATAAAACGCGGAATGGAATGTGGAAAGGAACGTGGAAGGGAGTGGAATGGAAGTTGGAATGGAACGTGGAATGGAATGCAATGGAATGTGGAATGGAACATGGAATGGAATGTGGAATGGAAAGTGGATTTGAACGTGGAATGGAATGGAACGGAAGGTTGAATGGAATGTGAAATGGAATGTTGAATGGAAGTTAGAATGGAACGTGTAATGGAATGGAATGGAACGTGGAATGGATCATGGAATGGAATGTGGAATGTAATGTGGAATGGAGTGGAATGGAGTGGAATGTGGAATGGAATGGAAAGGAATTTTAAAAGGGAATGAAATGGAATGTGTATTGGAAGGTGGAATGGAATACAATGCAATGTGGAATGCAATCTGGAATGGATTATAATGGAAAGTGGAATGGAGAGTTAAAGGGAAATGGAATGAAATATGTAGTGGAACGTGTAATGGAACGTGGAAAGGAACGGAATGGATGGTGGAATTAAACGTGGAATGGAAGGTTGAATAGAAAGTAATGGAACATGGAATGGAATATGGAATGGAATGCAATGGAATGTGGAAAGGAATGTGGAATGGAATGGAACGCAAGGTGGAATGCAATTTGGCATGGAATGTGGAATGGAATGGAATGGAATTTGGAATGGAATGTGGAATGGAATTGAATGTGAAAAGGAATGGAATGGAAAGTGAAATGGAATGAAATGGAATGTGGAATGGAATGCAATGGAATGTGGAATGGAATGCAATGGAATGTGGAATGGAATGTGGAATGGAATGTGGTATGGAATGTGGAAAGCAACGAGGAAAGCAATGGAATGTGGAATGGAAGGCGGAATGGAATGTAATGGAAAGCATAATGGAACGTGCAATAGAACATGGATTGGAATGGAATGGAAATTGGAATCAAATGGAATGGAATGTGGAATGGAATATGGAATGAAATGGAACGGAACGTTGAACGGAACGTGGAATGGAATGGAATGGAAGGTGGAAGGGAATGGAATGGAATGTGGAATGGAATGCAGAATGGAATGGAATGGAATGGAATGGAATGTGGAATGGAATGTGGAATGGAACGTGGAATAGAATGTGGAATAGAATTGAAAGGAATGGTATGGAATGTAAAATGGAATGTGGAAAGGAATGGAATGGAACGTGGAATGGAACATGGAATGGAATAGAACGTGCAATGCAATGCAGAATAGAATGTGGAATGGAATGGAATGGAATGTGCAATGAAATGTGGAATGGAATGGAATGGAACGTGTAATGGATCGTGGAATGGAACATAGAATGGAACGTGGAATATAATGTGGAACGGAATGGAATGTAATGTGGCATCAAAAGTGGAAAGGAATGGAACGAAATGTGGAATGGAATGGAATGCAATGTGGAATGGAAAGCAATAGAATGGAATGTGGAATGGAATGGAATTGAATGTGGAATGGAAAGTGGACTGGAATGGAAGGCAATGTGGAATGGAATGTGAAGTGGAATGGAATGTGAAATGGAATGGAATGGAATCTGGAATCGATTCTATAATGGAATGTGGAATGGAAGCTGGAATGCAATAGAATTGAGTGCGGAATGGAAAGTGGAATGGAAAGTGGACTGGAATTCAATGGAATGTGGAATGGAATGGAATGCAATGTCGATTAGAATGTGGACTGTAATGGAGTGCAATGTGGAATGGAATGTGGAATGGAATCGAATGGAATGCGGAATGGAATGAGGAATGGAATGTGGAATGGAATGTGGAATGGAACTGAATGGAATGTGGAATGGAATGTGGAATGGAATGGAATGGAATGTGGAATGGAATGGAATGGAATGTGGAATTGGATGGAATGGAATGTGGAATGGAATGGAATGGAATGAGAGATGGAATGGAATGAAATGTGGAATGGCATTGAACGGAATATGGAATGGAATTGAAATGAAAGTGGAATGGAATGTGGACTGGAATGGAATGCAAAGTGGAATGGAATGTGAAATGGAATGGTATGTGGAATCGATTCTATAATGGAATGTGGAATGGAAGAAGGAATGCAATAGAATTGATCGTGGAATGTAAAGTGGAATGGAAAATGGAATAGAATGCAATAGAATGGAAAATGGAATGGAATGGAATGGAATGGAATACGGAATGTAATGTAATGTAATGGAATGGAATGTGGAATTGAATTGAACGGAATATGGAATGGAATGGAATGGAATGGAATTTGGAATGAAATGGAATTGAATCTAGAATTCAATAGAATGGAATGTGGAATGGAGTGGAATGGAATGTGGAATGGAAATGAATTGAGTGCGGAATCGAATGTTATGTAAGGTGAAATGGAATAGAATGGAATGCAATGTGGAATGGAATGGAATTTACGGCAGAATGGAATATAATCGAAAGTGGCATGGAATGGAATGGAATGTTGAATGGAGTGTGTAATGGAATGCTTTGGAACGGAATGGAATGTGGAATGGAATTGAATGGAATATGGAATGGAATGGAATGTGGAATTGAATGGAATTGGAAGTGGAATGGAATGGAAAGTCATGTGGAATGTAATGGAATGGATTGGAATGGAAGGAGGAATGCAATGTGAAATGGAATGTTGAATGGAACATGGAATGGAAAGAAATGGAAAGTGGAATTGAATGGAATGGAACGTGGAATGGAAGGGAGTGGAACGTGGAATGGAATGGAAAGGAACGTTGAATGGAAAACGTAACGCAAAGTGAAAGAGAACGTGGAATGGAATGTAATGGAAAGTGGAAAGGAATGGAATGGAATGTGGAATGGAATGGAATGGAATGTAGAATGGAATGGAACAGAACATGGAATGCAACATGGAATGGAATGGTAAAGAACTTGGAAAGGACAGTAGAATGGAAGGTCCAATGGAACGCGGAATGAAACGTGAAATTAAATGGAATGGAAAGTGGAATGGAAGGTGGAATGGAATGTGGAATGGAATGGAATGGAATGTGGAATGAAATGGAATGGAATATGGTACGGACAGTGGAATGGAATGTGGTACTGATTGTGGAATGGAATGTGGAATGGAATGGAATGAAATGTGGAAAGGAAAGTGGAATGGAATGGAAAGGAATGGAATGTGGAATGGAATGGCATGGAATGGAATGGAATGGAATGTGGAGTGGAATGGTATGGAATTTAATGGAACGGAAATTGGAATGGAATGGAATGGAATGTGGACTGGAATGTGGAACGGAATGTGGAATGGAAGGTGGAATGGAACGGAATGGATTGCGGAATGGAATATGGAATGGAACGTGGAATGGAAAGTGGAATGTAACGTGGAATGCAACGTGGAATGGAATGTGGAATGGAATGGAATGGAAGGTGCAATGAATTGTGGAATGCAATGAAATACAATTTGGAATGGAATGTGGAATGGAATGGAACGCAATGAGGAATGGAATATGCAAAGGAATGTGGAAAGGATCGTGGAATGGAAGATGGAATGGAAAAGAATGGAATGTGGAATGGAATGTGGAAAGGAATGGAATGGAATGTGGAATGAAATGGAATGTGGAATGGAAAGGAATGTGGAATGGAATGTGTACAGGAATGGAACAATAAGTGGAACGGAATGAGGAATGGAATGTGGAATGGAATGGAATAGAATGGAATGTTCAATGGAAAGTTAAATGGAATGTGGAATGGAATGTAATGGTATGTGGAATGGAATGTGGAATGGAATGTGGAATGGAAAGTGAAATAGAAAGGAATGGAATGGAATGTGGAATGGAATGTCGAATTGAATGTGGAATTGAATGGAAAGGAATGTGGAATGGAATGTAATTAAATGTAGAATGGTTTGGAATGGAAAGTGGAATGGAATTTGGAAAGGAACGTGGAATGGAGTGGAATGGAAAAAGGAATGGAACGTGGAATGGAATGCAATGGAATGTGGAGTGGATCATGGAATGGAATGTGGAATGGAAAGTAGAATTGAACGTGGAATGGAATGGAATGGAATGGAAGGCTGAATGGAATGTGGAGTGGAATGTGGAATGGAACGGGGAATGGAACGTGGAATGGAATGGAACGTGGAATGGAACGTGGAATGGAATGTGGAAAGGGACGTGGAATGGAATGTGGAATGGAATGTGGAATGGAAAGGAATGGAACATGGAATGGAAAGGAAAAGAATGAGGAATGGCATGCAATGGAATGTGGAATGGAATGTGGAACGGAATGTGAAATGGAAAATGGAAAGGAATACAACAGAATGTGGAATGGAAAGTGGAATGGAATGGAATGGAAAGTGAAATGCAACTTGTAAAGGAACGTGGAATGTAACGTGGAATGGAATGTGGAATGCAGTGAGGAATGGGATATGCAATGGAATGTGGAATGGAAAGGAATGGAAGGTGGAATAGAATGGAAGGTTGAATGGAAAGTGGAAAGGAATGGGATATTTAAATAGAATGGAATTCAACGTGGAATGGAATGTGGACTGGAATGGAATGCTTTGTGGAATGGAATGGTATGGAATGTGGACTGGAAAGGAATGGAAAGAGGGATGGAACATGGAATAGAAAGTGGAATGCAACGTGGAATGTGGACTGGAACGCAATGCTACATGGAATGGAAAGTGGAATAGAATGGAATGGAAAGTGGACTGGAAAGGAATGGAACAAGGAATGGAACATGGAATAGAAAGTGGAATGCAACGTAGAATGGAACGTGGAATGGAATGTTAAATGGAAATGAATGTTAAATGAATGGAATGGAATATGGAATGTAAAGGAATAGAATGTTCTAAGGAATGCAATGGAGTGGAATGTGGATTGGAATGGAATGGAATGTAATGTAATGCGGAATTCAATGGAATGAAATGTGGAATGGAATGGAATGGAATGGAACAGGATGTGGAATGGAATGGAAAGGAATGTGGAATGGAACAGAATGCAATGTGGAATGGAATGTGGAATGGAATGTGCAAAGGAAAGTGGAATGCAACGGAATGGAAAGTGGAATGGAATGTGAAATGGAATGTGGAATGCAACGTGTAACGACATGAAATGGAAAGTGGAATGGAATGTGAAATGGAATGTGGAATGCAACGTGTAACGACATGAAATGGAAAGTGGAATGGAATGGAATGGCACGAGGAATGGAATGGAATGGAACGTGGAATGGAATGTGGAATGGAACGTGGAATGGAATGTGGAATGGGATGGAATGGAATGTGGAATGGAATGGAATGGAACGTGGAATGGAATGCGGAATGGGATGGAATGGAATGTGGAATGGAATGGAAAGGAATGTGTAATGGAACGTGGAATGGATTGAGGAAAGGAATGTGGAATAGAACGGGATGCAATGTAGTATGGAATGTGGAATTGAGTGTGGAATGGAAAGTGGAATGGAACGGCAAGAAAAGTGTAATTGAATATGGAATGGAATGTGGAATGGAATGTTCAATGGAGTGTGGAATGGAATGGAATGGAGTGTGGGAAGGAATGTGGAATGGAATGGAATGGAATTTGGAATGGAATGTAGAATGGAATGTGAAATGGAATGGAATTGAATGCAGAATTGAAAGTGTAATGGAATGCAATGGGTATGGAATGGAAACTGGAATTGAATGGAATGGAATGTGAAATGTAATGCGGAATGGAATGTGGAAAGTAATGGAATGGAATGTGGAATGGAATGTAGAAAGGAATGGAATGGAATGGAGTGGAATGTGAAATGGAATGTGGAATGGAATGAGAAATGGAAATCTGAATTGAAAGTGGAATGGAATGGAGTGGAACGTGGAATGAAAAGGAGCAGAACATGGAATGAAACATCGAATGAAATGGAATGGAACATGGAATGGAGCGTGGAATGGAACCTGGACAGCAAAGTGGAAAGGAAGGTGGAATGGAATGAAATGGAATGTGAAATGGAGTGGAATGCAATTTGGAACTAAATGTGTAATGGAAAGGAATGGATTATGGAATGGAATGTGGAACGGAATGTGGAATGGAATGGAATGGAATGTGGAATGGAAAGGAATGGTATGTGCAATGGAATGTTTAATGGAATGTGGAATGGAATGCAATGGAATGTGGAATGGAATGGAATCGAATGTGGAATGGAATGTGGAATGGAATGGAAAGAAATGTGGAATGGAATGTGGAAAGGGATGTGGAAAGGAACGAAATGGAATGTGAAATGGAATGGAATGGAATGTGGAATGGAATGTTGAATGGAATGTGTAATGGAATGTGGAAAAGAATGTTAAATGGAACGGAATGGAATGTGTAACGGAATGTGGAATGGAGTGTGGAATAGAATGTGGAAAGGAACGGAATGGATTATGGAATAGAATGTGGAATGGAAAGGAATGGAATGTGAAATGGAATGGAATGGAATGTGGAATGGAACAGAATGGAGTGTGGAATGGAACGGAATAGAATGGAAAGGAACTCGAAATGGAATGCGGAATGGAACATGGAACGACATGAAATGGAACATGGAATGGAATGGAATGGAACGCAGAATGGTATGGAATGAAACGTGGAATGGAAGGTGGAATGGAACGAGGAAAGGAATGTGGAATGGAAAGTGGAATGGGATGGAATGGAATGTGGAATTGAATGGAAAGGTATGCGGAATGGAATGGAATGAAATGTGGAATGCAATGGAATGGAATAGAATTTGGACTGGAACGGAATGTGGAATGGGAAGCAATGGAATGGAATGGTGAATGCAATGTTAAATGGAATGGAATGGATTCTGGAAAGGAACGTGGAATGGAACATGGAATGGAACCTGGAGTGGAATGGGAGGAAATGTGGAATGGAAGGTGGAATTTAATGTATAATGGAATGCGTAATGGAGAGGAATGGAATGTGTAAAGGAATGGAATGGAATTGTATGCAATGTGGTATGGAATGGAATGGAATATTGACTGGAATGGAATTGAATGTGGAATGGAATATGTAATGGAATTTGGAATGAAATGGAACGGAATGTGGAATGGATTGTAACGGAATGGTACAGAATGTTCCATAGAATGGAATGGAAGGTGGAATGGAATGTGTAATGGAATGGAGTGGAACTTGGAATGGAACGTGGCATGCAACGTGGAATGGAATGTGGATTGGAATGAGTAATGGAAAGAGGAATGTCATGGAATGCAGTGTGGAATGGAAAGGAATGGAATGTGGAATGGAATGTGGACTGGAATGTGGAATATTATGGAATGGAATGTGGAATATTATGGAATGGAATGTGGAAAGTATTGAAATGGGATGTGGAATGGAAAGAGGAATGGAATGGAATGGAACGTGTAATGGAATGAGGAAAGGAATGGAATGGAATGTGGAATGGAAATAATGAAATGTGGAATGGAATGTGGAATGACATGGAATGGAATGTGGAATGGAATGGAATGGAATGTGGAATGGAATGGAATGGAATGTGGAATGGAATGGAATGGAATGTGGAATAGAATGTGGAATGTAATGGAATGAAATGTTAAATGAAATGTGGATTGGAATTGAATGGAATGTGGAACGGAATGGAATGGAATTGTATGTGGAATGGAATGTGGACTGGAATGCATTGGAATGTGGAATGGATTGTGTAATGGAATGGAAAGGAATCTGTAATGGAATGTGGAATGTAATGTGGACAGGAATGCCATGAAATGTGGAACAGAATGTGAAATGGAATGGAATGCAAAGTGGAATGGAATGTGGAACGGAATGGAATGGAAAGTGCAATAGAATTAGGAATGGCGTGGAATGGATTGTGGAATGGAGTGGAATGGAATGTGAAATGGAACGTGGAAAGGACTGTGGAATGAAATGTGGAATATTATGGAATGGAATGTTTAAAGTATTGAAATGGGATGTGGAATGGAAAGAGGAATGGAATGGAATGGAACGTGTAATGGAACGTGGAGTGGAATGAAATGGAAAATGGAATGCAACGTGGAATGGAAAGTGGAATGGAACATGGAATAGAATGTGAAATGGAACTTGGAAAGCAATGTGCAATGGAATGTGGAAAGGAACGTAGAATGGAAAGGAATGGAAAGTGGAACAGAACGTGGAATGGAATGTGGAAGTGAATGGATGGAACATGGGGTGGAAATTGGAATGGAATGTGGAATGCAATGTGGAATGGAACGTGGAATGCACTGTAAAGGAATTTGGAAAGCAACGTGGAATGGAATGGAAACGAACGTGGAATGGATCACTGAATGGAACAGGGAATGGAATGAACAATGTAATGGAACGGAATGTGGAATGAAAGGGAAAGGAATGTGGAAAGGAATGTGGAATGGAATGTAATGGAATGGAATGTGGAAAGGAATCGAATGGAATTTGAAAGGGAAAGAACGGAATGTGGAATGTAATGGAATGGTGTGGAATGTAGAATGGAATGGAATGGAATGGAAAGGAATGTGGCATGGAATGGAATTTAGTGTGCAATGCAAAGGAATGGAATATAGATTGGAAACAAAGGGAAAGTGGAATTGAATGGAATGGAATGGAATGGAATGTGAAATGGAAAGTGGAATTGAAAGTGAAATGAAATGTGGAATGGAATGTGGAATGGAATTAAATGGAACGCGGAAAGGAATGGAATGGAAAGTCGACTGAAATGGAATGGAAGCTGGAAGGGAAAGTGGAATGGAACTTGGAAAGCAAAGTGTAATGGAATGTGGAAGGAACATAGAATGGAATGGAATGGAATGTGGAATGGAATTTGGAATGGAATGTACTATGTAATGGAATGTAATTTAATGGTATGGAATATGGAATGGAATGGAATGGAGTGTGCAGTGGAATCTGGAATGGAATGGAATGGAAAGTGGAATGGAACATGGAATTTAACGTGGAATGGAACACGGAATGGAACGTGGAATGGAACGTGGAATTGAACACGGAATGGAACGTGGAATGGAACGTAATGAAATGTGGAATGGAATGTAACGCAATGTGGAATGGAACGGAATGTTATGTATAATGGAATGAGAATGGAATGGAATGAAATGGAATGGAATGTGGAATGGAATGAAATGGAATTGAATGTGGAATGTAATGGAATGGAATGTGTAATGGAAAGGAATTGAATGTGGAATGGAAAGGAATCATATGGAATGTGGAATGGAATGGAATGGAATGGAATAGAATGTGGAATGGAATGGAATGGAATGTGGAATGGAATGGAATGGAATGTGGAATAGAATGGAATGAAACCTGGAAAGCAATGTGAAATGGAATGTGGAATGGAACGTGCAATGGAATGTGGAATGGAATGTGGAATTTAATGGAACGGAATGAGGAATGGAAAGTGGAATTTAATGGAGAAAGTAATCAGGAATGGAATGGAATGGAATGTGGAATCAAATGGAAAGGAATATTGAATGGAATGTGGAATGGAATAGAATGGAATGTGGAATGTATTGTGGAATTGAATGTGGAATGCAATGGTATAGAATGTGGAATGGAATGTACAATGGAGTGGAATGGAACCTGTAATGAAATGTGGTGTGGAATGGAATGCGGAATGGAATGGAATGTGGAATGGAATGTGGAATCAAATATGGAATAGAATGGAATGGAATTTGGAATTGAATGTGTAAATGGAATGTGGAATGGAAGGTGGAATGGAACGTGGATTGGAATGGAATGGAACGTGGAATGGAATGTGGAATGGAATGGAATGGAATGTGGCATGGAACGTGGAGTGCAATGGAATGTTGAATGGAACGTGGAGTGGAATGGAATGGAATGTGGAATGGAATGAAATGGAATGTGGAACGGAATCTGGAACAGAATGAAATGGAATTTGGAATGGAATGTTGAATTTAATGTAGAATGGAATGTTGAATGGAACATGGTATGGAAAGTGGAATGGAACTTAGAATGGAACGTGGAATAGAATGAAAGGTAGAATGGACCGTGGAATGGAAGGTGGAATGGAATGGAATGGATTTTGGAAAGGAATGGAATGGACCATAGAATGAATTGTGGACTGAAAGGGACTGGAATGTGGAATTGAATGTGGAATGGAATGTGAAGTGGAATGTGGAATGGAAGGGAATGGAATGTGGAATGGAATGGGTAATCTAATGGAATGGAATGTGTAATGGAATGTGAAATGGAAAATAATGTAATGTGGAATGGAATGTGGAATGGAAGGTGGAATGGAATGTGGAATGGAAAGTGGAGTGGAATGGAAAGTGGAATGGAATGGAATGTGGAATGGGAAGTGGAATGGAATGGAATTGAACGTGGAATGAAACGTGGAATGGAACGTGGAATGGAACGTGGAATTGAACGTGGAATGGAACGTGGAATAGAACATGGAATGGAACGTGGATTGGAACGTGGAATAGAACGTGGAATGGAATGTGCAATGGAATCTGGAATGCATCGTGGAATGGAATGTGCAATGCAATGTGAAATGGAAAGTGGAATAGAATGGAATGGAAAGTGGAATGAAACGTGGAATGGAGTGGAAAGCAACCCGTAATTGAGTGTGGAATGAAACGTGGAATGGAATGAATGGATCATTGAATGGAATGTGGAATGGAAGGGAAAGCAACGTGGATTGGAATGCGAAATGGAATGTGGAGTGGAACGTGCAATGGAATGTGGAATGGAATGTGAAATGCAACGTGGAATTGAATGTGGAATGAAATGTGGAATGGAAAGTTGTGGAATGTGGAATGGAATGGAATGGAACGTGGAATGGAATTGAATGGAATTTAATGGAATGCAGAATGGAATATGGAATGGAATGGAATGGAATGTTGAATGGAATGTGGAATGGAATGTAATTTGGAATGGAATGGAATTTAATGGTGTGGAATATGGAATGTAATGGAATGGAATGTGCAGTGGACTCAGGATTGGAATGGAATGGAATGCGGAAAGGAACGTTGCATTGAACGTCGAATGGATCACGGAATGTAACGTGGAATGGAACGTGAAATAAAATGTGGAATAGAATGTAATGGAATGTGGAATAGACGGGAATGTAATGTGTAATTGAATGTGGAATAGAATGGAATGAAATGGAATTGAATGTGGAATGCAATGTGGAATGGAACGTGGAATGCAACTTGGAATGGAATGGAATTGAACGTGGAATGGAATGTGGAAGGGAATGGAATGGAATGTGGAATGGAAAGTGGAGTTGAATGGAATGAAATGTGGAATGGAATGAAATGCAATGTGGAATAGAATCTGGAATGGAATGGAATGGAATTTAGAATGGAATAGTGAATTTTATGTGGAATGGAATGTGGAATGGAAAGTGGAAAGGAAAGTGGAAAGGAAAGTGCAATGGAACGTGGAAGAGAATGTGGAATGGAATAGAATGGAATTTGGAATGGAATGCAATGGAATGGAATTGAATGGAATGGAATGTGGAATGGAATGGAATGGAATGTGGAATGGAATGGAATGGAATGTGGAATGGAATGTGGAATGGAATGTGCAAAGGATTGTGGAATGGAATGGAATGGAATGTGGAATGGAATGGAATGGAATGTGGAATGGAATGTGGAATGGAATGTGCAAAGGATTGTGGAATGGAATGGAATGGAATGTGGAATCGAATGGAGTGAATTGGAACGTGGAATGGAAAGTGAAATTGAATGGAATTGAATATGGAATAGAATGTGGAATGGAATATAATGGAATGGTATGTGGAATGGGAAAGAATTTAATATGGAATGGAATGGAATGTGAAATTGAAGTTGGAATGGAATGGAATGGAATGTGGAAAGGAATGTGGAAAGGACAGGAGTGGAATGTGTAATGGAACATGGAATGGAGTGGAATGGAATGTGGAATGGAATAGAATGAAATGTAGAGTGGAAGGTGGAATGGGACGTGGAATGGAACATGAAATACAATGTGGAATGACAGGTGGAATGCAATGGACTGGATTGTGGAATGGAATGTAATGGAACGTGGAATGGAAAGGAATGGAATGTGTAATGGGAGGGAATGAAATGTGTAATGCCATGGCATGGTATGGAAAGTTGAATGGAATGTAATGGAATGTGCAGTGGAATAGAATGGAATGTGGAATGGAAAAGAATTGAATGTGGAATGGAATGGAATGGAATGCGGAGTGGAATTGAATGGAAAGGAATATGGAATTGAATGCAATGGAATAGAATGAAATGTAATGCAATGTGGAATGCACCATGGAATTTAAGGTGGAATGGAATGGAATGGATTGTGGAATGCAATGGAGTGGTATGGAAAGTTGAATGGAATGGAATGGAATATGCAATGGAACAGAACGGAATGGAACGTGGAATGGAATAAAATTGAATACGGAATGGAATGGATTGGAATGCGGAGTGGAATTGATTGGATAAGAATGTGGAATTGAATGCAATGTAATAGAATGAAATTTAATGAAAGGTGGAATGCACCGTGGAATGGAAGGTGGAATGGAATGGAATGGATTGTGGAATAGAACACAATGGAATGCAATGGAATGTGGAATGGAATTTGGAATGTAATGTAATGGAATGGAATGTGGAATGGAATGGAACGTGGAATGGAACGTAGAATGGAACATGGAATAGAAAGTGGAATGCATCGTGGAATCGAATGTGAAATGGAATTTGTAATGGAATGTGGAATGGAATGGAATGGACAGAGGAATGGAATGGAATGGATTGTGGAAAGGAATGTGCAATGGAATGCAATGGAATGTGGAATGGAATGTGGACTAGAATGTGGAATAGAGTGCAATGCAGTGTGGAATGGAAAGTGGATCGAAATGGAATGGAATGTGGAATGGAATGGAATGGAATGTGGAATCGATTGTGGAATGGAATGCAATGGGACTTGGAAAGGAATGTGAAGTGAAATGGAATTTAATGTGGAATGGAATGTGGAATGGAATGTGGAATGCAATGGAATATAACGTGAAACGAATTGTGGAATGGAATGGAATGGAATGTGGAATGGAACATAATGTAATGTGCAATGGAATGTGGAATGAAATGTGGAATGGAAAGTGTAATGGAATGGAACGGAACGTAGAATGGAACGTGGAATGCAAAGTGCAATGGAACGTGGAATGGAACGTGGAATGAAATGTAGAATGGAACGTTGAATGGAATGTGCAATGGAATGTGGAATGGAACGTTCAATGGAATGTGCAATGAAATGAGAAATGGAACGTGGAATAGAATGGAATGGAAAGTGGAATGGAACGTGGAATGGAATGGAATGGAACGTGGAAGGGAACGCGTAATGCAACGTGGAATGGATCATGTAATTGAATGTGCAATGGTATGCGGAATGGAACACGGAATGGAATGGAATGGAAAGTGTAATGGACCGTGGAATGAAATGGAATGGAACGTGTAATGGAATGTGGATTGGAATGTGGAATGGAACGTGGAATGGAATGGAATGGAAAGTGCAATGGAACGTGGAATGCAACGTTGACAGGAACGTGGGTTGTGACTTGGAATGGAACATGGACAGAAACATGGAATGTAACGTGGAATGGTATGGAATGGAATGTGGAATGAAATGGGATGGAATGTGGAATGGAATGAGGAATGGAATGTGGAACGGAATGTGCAATGGAATGTGGAGTTGAAAGTGGAATGGAATGTGGAAAGGAATGTGGACTGGAACAGAATGGAATGTGAAATGGAAACGAATGGAATGTGTAATGGAATGTTGAACGGAATGTGGAAAGCAATGTGGAATGGAATGTGGAAAGAAATGTGCAATCGAAAGGAATGGAATGTGAAATGGAATGGAATGGAATGTGGAATGGAATGTGGAACACAATGTGGAATGCAAAGTGGAATGGAATGTGGAAAGGATTCTGGAATGGAATATGGAACAGAATGTAGAATGCGATGTGGAATGGAATGTGGAAAGGAATGTGGAATTCAACGGAATGGAATTTGAAATTTAATGGAATGGAAAGTGAAATGGAATGGAATGCATTGTGGAGTGGAATGTGGAATGAAATGGAATGGAATGTGGAATGGAATGTTGAATTTAATGTGGAATGCAATGTGGAATGGGACGTAGAATGGAAAGTGGAATGGAAAGTGGAATGGAACGAGCAATGGAACATGGAAAAGAACGTGGAATGGAATAGAATGGAGTGTGGAATGGAATGGAAAGGAATGTGGAATGGAATGGAATGGAATGTGGAATGGAATTGAACTTGGAAAGGAATGGAATGGAATGTGGATTGGAATGGAATCGAATGGAATGTGGAATGGAATGGAATTGAATGGAAAATGAAATGGAATTTGGAATGGAATGTGGAATGGAATGAAATTGAATGTGGAATGCAATATAATGAAATGTGGAATGGTAAGTGGAATGTAATGGAACATGGAATGGAACGTGTAATGTAATGTGGAATGGAATGTGGAAGCGAATGTGGAATGGAATGTGGAATGGAATATGGAATAAAATGTAGCATGGAATGTGGAAAGGAACGGAATTGAATGGGGAATGAAACGGAAAGGAATGTGGAATGAAATGTGGAATGGAATGTGGAATGAAACCTGGAATGTAACGTGGAATGGAATGGAATGGAACGTGGAATGAAATGTGGAATGGAATGGAATAGAATGTGGAATGGAGTACGCAATGAAATGTGGAATGGAATGGAAAGGAATGTGGAATGGAAGGTGGAGTGGAATGGAAAGGAATGTCGAATGGAATGGTATTGAAAGTGGAATGGAATTCAGTGGAAAGTGGAATTGAATGGAATGGAACATGGAATTGAAGGGAATTGAACGGGGAATGGAATGTGCAATGGAATGTTGAATGGAATGGATTGGAATGTGGTATGGAATGGAATGGAATGGGGAAAAGAATAGAATGGAAGTGAATGTGTAATGGAATGCGGAATTGAATGGAATGGAATGTGGAATGGAATTGAACTTGGAATAGAATGGAATGGAATACGGATTGGAATGGAATGGAATGCAATGTGGAATGAAATGGAATGTGGAATGGAATGTTCAATGGAATGTGGAATGGAATGTGGAATTGAAAGTGCAATGGAATGTGGAATGGAAAGTAGAATGGAACGGAATGGATTGCAGAATGGATTATGGAATGGAAAGTTTAATGGAAAGTGGAATGTAACGTGGAATGGAATGTGGAATGGAATATGGAATGGAATGGAATGGAATGTGGAATAGAACGTGGAATGGAACGTGGAATGGAATGGAACGATTAATGAAATGTAGAATGGAATGGAATGGGATGTGTAATGGCATGGAATGGAGTGTGCAATGCAAAGGAATGAAACGAAGAATGGAACATGGAATAGAACATGGAATGTAACGTGGAATGGAAAGTGGAATGCCATGTGAAATGGAATGGAATTGAATGTGGAATAGAATGGTATGGAATGTGGAATGGAATGGAATGGATTGGAATGTGGAATGGAATGGAATGGAATGGAATGTGGAATGGAATGGAATGGACTCTAATGGAATGCAGAATTGAATGGAATAGAATGAGGAATGGAATGTAAAGGAAAGTAACGTGGAATGGAATGTGGAATGCAATGTGGAATGGAATGGAATGGAATGTCGAATGGAATGGAATGTAGTGTAATTTGGAATGGAATGGAATGGAATGCGAAATATAATGGAATGGAAAGAGGAATGGAATGGAATGGAATGGAATGGAATGGAATGGAATGGAATGAGGAATAGAAAGAATGGAATGGAAGGTGGAATGGAATGTTGAATTGAATGTGGAATTGAATGGAAAGGAATGTGGAATGGAATGGAATTGAACGTAGGATGATTTGGAATGGAAAGTGGAATGGAATGTGGAAAGGAACGTGGAATGGAGTGGAATGGAACTTGGAATGGAACGTGGAATGGAATGCAATTTAATGTGGAATGGAAAGTGGAATTCAACGTGGAATGGAAGGGAATGGAAGGTTGAATGGAATGTGGAATGGAATGAGGAAAGGAACGTTCGATTCCAAATTCCATTCCATTCCATTCCATTCCATTCCGCATACCTTTCAATTCCATTCCACATTCCATTCCACATTCCATTACGTTACATTGCACAATCTTTCCATTCCATTCCACATTACATTCCACATTCCATTCCACATACCATTAAATTCCATTCCACATTCCACTCCATTGCAGTACACATTCCATTCCATTCCATTCAACATTCCATTCCACATTCCATTCCTTTCCATTCCACATTCCGTTCAATTGCATATTCCATTCCATTCCATTGCATTCCACATTTCACTTCATTCCACGTTCCATTCCAAATTCCATCCCATTCCATTCCACATTCCATTCTATTCAATTCCAAATTACATTCCATTCCATTCCACATTCCATTCAATTCCATTCAATTACAGTCCGCATTCCATTCCATTCCATTCCACATTCTATTCCGTTCCGTTCCATTTCGCATTCCATTCCATTCCACATTGCTTTCCACATTCCATTCGATTGCATTCCAGATTCCATTCCATTCCCTTCCACATTCCATTCCATTCCATTGTACAATCCATTCCACATTCCTTTCCACATTCTTTTCCACGTTCCATTCCTCGTTCCATTCCAAGTTCCATTCCACATTCCATTCCACGTTCCATTCCATTCCATTCCACGATCCATTACAAATTCCATTCCATTCCATTCCACTTTACATTCCACGGACCATTCCATTTCATTCCACATTCCAGTCCACATTCCATTCTATTCCATTCCACATTCCAAACACATTTCATTCCATTCCATCCCAGATTCCATTCCACGTTCCATTCCATTCCATTCCACATTCCAATACAAATTCCATTCCGCGTTCCATTCCACCTTCCATTAGACGTTCCGTTCCACGTTCCATTCCACATTTCATTCCATTCCATTTCATATACCATTCCACTTTCCATTCCATTCCATTCCACATTCCATTCCACCTTCCATTCCATTCAATTCCACATTCCCTTCCATTCCATTTCAAACTGCATTCCTTTCCATTTCCCATTTCATTCCATTCCATTGCATTCCAAATTCCATTCTATTCCATTCCACAATCCATTCAATTCCATTTCATTCCATTCCATATTCCATTGCACTTTCAATTCCACATTACATTACATTCCATTTCACATTCCATTCAATTCCTTTTCACATTCCATTCCATTCCACTCCATTCCAAAGTCCATTCCTTTGCATTCCACATTCCATTCCACATTCCATTCCAAATTGCAATCCACATTCCATTGCATTCCATTCCACATTCCATTCCATTCCATTCCATTGCATTCCACATTCAATTCCTTTCCTTTTCACATTCCATTCCATTCCATTCCATTCCAAAATGCATTCCATTGTATTCCACATTCCATTCCACATTCCATTCCAAATTCCATTCCACATTCTATTGAATTCCATTCCATTCCATTGCATTGCATTCCACATTCCATTCCATATTCCATTCCTTTCCATTGCACATTCAATTGCATAATATTCCACATTCAATTCCACATTCCATTCCATTCCACTTCACATTCGATTGCACATTCCATTCCATTCCATTCCACATTCAAATCCACATTCAATTCCACCCCATTCCAAATTCCATTCCACATTATATTCCACATTCATTTGCACTCCTTTCCACATTCCATTCCATTCCATTCCATTCCACTCCATTAGACATTCCAGTCCACATTCAATTCATTCCATTCCACATACAATTCCACATTCCATTCCACATTCCATTCCATTCCATTCCATTCCTTTCCATTTTCCTTTCCGTTCCTTTCCATTCCACTTTCCCTTCCATTCCATTACATGTTCCACTCCACTTTCCCTTGCATTCCATTACACATTCCATTCCACATTCAATTTCACTAAATTCCACATTTCATTCCATTCCATTCCAGCTTTCATTCCATTCCATTCCATGTTCCAAGCCATTCCATTCCATGTTCCTTTCCATTCCATTCCACTTTCCTTTCTGCATTCCATTCCATTCCACATTCCAATCTATTTCACTGCATATTCCATTCTATTCCAATCCAATTTCCATTCAACATTCCATTCCATTCCATTCCACATTGCATTCCATTCCATTCCATTCCACATTCCATTAGTTTCCATTCCACTTTCTATTTGATTCCACTCTACGTTCCATTCCATTGCATTCCAGGTTCCATTACACATTCCATTCCATTACAAATTCCATTGCATTCCCCTTTCCATTCCTTTCCATTCCATTTTCCATTCCACACTCCATACCATTCCATTCCACATTCCGTTCCATATTCCATTCCACACTCCATTACATTCAACTTTTGATTGCATTCCATTCCACATTCCATTCCATGTTCAATTCCATTCCATTCCACATTCCATTGCATTCCATTCCACATTGAATTCCAATCCATTCCACATTCCATTCCATTCCTTTCCATTGCTCATTGCATTCCATTCCTAACCACATACCCTTCCATTCCATTACACATTCCATTCCACTTTCCATTCCATTCCATTTCACATAGAATATAGAATGATATTTGGAATCAAATGTGCAATGGAATGTAATTGAATGTGGAATGGAATGTAGAATGGAATGGAATGGAATGTGTAATGGAATTCAATGGAATGAGGAATGGAGTGGAAGAGAATGTGGAACGGAAAGGAATGGAATGTGGAATAGAATGTTGAATGGAATTGAATGTGGAATGGAATGAAATGGAATGTGGAATCGAATGGAAAAGAATGTGGAATGGAATGTGGACTGGAATGGAATGTAATTTGGAAAGAATGTGGAATGGAATGGAAAGGAATGTGGAATGGATTGGAATAAAATGTGGAATGGAAAGGAATGGAATGTGGAATGGATTGGAATAAAATGTGGAATGGAAAGGAATGGAATGTGGAATGGAATGTGTAATGGAATGTAGTGGAATATGCAAAGGAAAGTGGAATGGAACGGAATTGAATGGAATGTGGAGGGGAATGGAATGAAATGTGGCATGGAATTGAAATAATGTGGAATGGAATGGAGTAAAATCTGGAATGGAATGTGGAATGGAATGGAATGGAAAGTGGTATGGAATGGAGCAGAATGTGGAATGGAATGAAATGGAATGGAATGTGGAGTGATATGGAATGGAATGTGGAATTGAATGTGGAATCAAATGGAATGGAATGGAATTGAATATAGAATGGAATGGAGTGGAATGGAATTTGGAATGGAATGAGGATTGGAATGGAATTTGGAATGGAATGAGGATTGGAATGGAATGGAATGTACTGGAAATTGGAATGGAAAGTGGAGTGGAATGGAATGAAAAGTGGAATAGAATGGAACGTGGAATAGAAAGGAATGGAATGTGGAATGCAACGTGGAATTGAATGTGGAAGGAAATGTGGAATGGAAAGTTGTGGAATGGAAATTTGTGGAATGTGGAATGGAATGGAATGGAAGGTGGAATGGAATTTAATGAAATGCAGGGTTTAATGTGGAATGGAATGGAATGGAATGTTGAGTGGAATGTGGAATGGAATGTAATTAGGAATGGAATGGAGTTTAATGGTATGGAATATGAAATGGAATGTAATGGAATGTGCAGTGGAATCTGGATTGGAATGGAATGGAACGTGGAATGGAACTTTGAATTGAACGTGAAATGGAACACGCAATGGTACGTGGAATGGAAATTGAAATGAAATGTGGAATGGAATATAATGGAATGTGGAATAGAATGTAATGGAATGTGGAATAGACGGGAATATAATGGGTAATGGAATGTGGAATAGAATGGAATGAAATGGAATGGAATGTGGAATGGAATGGAATGGAATGTGTAATGTAAAGGAATGGAATACGGAATGGAATGGAATGATATGGAAAGTGGAATGGAATTAAATGGAATGGAATCGAATGTCTAATCGAATGGAATGTAAAGTGGAATAGAATGGAATGAAACATGGCATGGAATGCGAAATGGAATGTGGAATGGAACGTGGAAAGGAATGTGGAACGGACTGTGTAATGCAATGTGGAATGGAATGGAATGGAATGGGGAATGGAATGGGGAATCAAATGGGGAATGGAATGTGTAATGCAATGGAGTGGAATGTGGAATCTAAAGGAATGGCATTTTAAATGGATTATAGAATGGAATGGATTAGAATGTGGAAAGGATTGTGGAATACAACGTGGGATGGAATGAATAGAATGTGGAATGGAATGTGCAATGGAATGAAATGGAATGTGGAAGGGATTGTGGAATGGAATGTGGAATGGAATGTAGAATACAGTAGAATGATATGTGGAATTGAGTGTGGAATGGAATGTGGAATGGAACCTGCAATGGAACTTGGATTGCAATAGAATGGAACGTTGAATGGAATATGGAATGGAACGTGGAATGTAATGGAATGGAATGTGGAATGGTACGTGATGTTGAAAGGAATGCAATGTGGACTACAAAGAAATGGAGTCTGGAATGGGTTGTGGAACAGAATGGAACGGAAAGTTGAATGGAATGTTGAATTTAATGTGGAATGCAATGTGGAATGGAACGTGGATTTGAAAGTGGAATGCAACGTGGAATGGAAAGTGGAATAGAATGTGGAATGGATTAGAATGGAATGGTATGGAATCGAGTTGAATGTGGAATGGAACTGAATGGAATGTAGAATAGAATATAATGGAATGTAGAATGGAATGGAATGGAATGTGGAATGGAAAGTGGAATGGAATGGAATGGAATGTGGAACGGAAAAGAATGGAATGTGGAATGACTTGTGGAATGGAACGGAATGGAATGTGGAATTGAATGTGGAATGCAATGTGGAATGGAACGCAGAATGCAATCCGGATTGGAATGTAATGGAATGTGGAATGGAATGTGGAATGGAATGGAATGGAATGTGGAATGGAAGGTGGAGTTGAATGGAATGAAATGTGGAATGGAATGAAATGGTATGGGGAATAGAATCTGGAATGGAATGGAATGGAATTTGGATTGGAATATTGAACTTTATGTGGAATGGAATGTAGAATGGAATGTGGAATGGAAAGTGGAAAGGAATGTGCAATGGAACTTGGAAGAGAATGTGGAAATGAATAGAATGGAATGTGGAATGGAATGGAATGGAATGGAATGTGGAATGGAATGGTGTGGAATGTGGAATGGAATGTGGAAAGAAATGTGGAATGGAATGTGGAATGGATTGTGGAATGGAATGGAATGTGAAATCAAATGGAATGGAATGATACGTGGAATGGAATGTGAAACTGAAAGGAATGGAATGTGGAATAGAATGTGGAACGGAATGGAATGGAATGTGGAATGGAATGGAGTGGTATGTGAAATGGACTGGAATTTAATATGGAATGGATTGTAAAGTAATGAAATGGAATGTGAAATTGAAGTTGGAATGGAATGGAATGGAATGTGGAAAGGAATGTGGAAACGACTGTATTGGAATGTGTAATGGAAGATGGAATGGAATGGAATGGAATGTGGAATGCAATTGAATGAAACGTGGAATGGAAGGTTGAATGGGACTTGGAATGGAACTTGAAATGCAACGAGGAGTGAACGGTTGAATGCAATCGAATGAATTCTGGAATGGAATGTAATGGAACGTGTAATGGAAATGAATGGAATGTGGAATGGAAAGGAATGGAACGTGGAATGCCATGGAATGGCATGGAAAGTTGAATGGAATGGAATGGAATGGAATGGAATGTGCAATGGAATGGAATGTGCAATGGAATGGAATGGAGTGTGGAATGGAATAGAATTGAATGTGGAATGGAATGGAATGGAATGCGGAGAGGGATTGAATGGAAAGGAATGTGGAATTGAATGCAATGTAATAGAATGAAATGTAATGGAATGTGGAATGCACCGTGGAATGGAAGGTGGAACGGAATTGAATGGATTGTGGAATGGAACTTAATGGAATGCAATGGAATAGAATGAAATGGAATGGAATGTGGAATGGAATTTGCAATGGAATGGAATTGAATGGAATGTGGAATGGAATGGAACGTGGTATGAAACGTAGAATGGAACTTGGAATGGAATGTGGAACGGATCGTGGAACAGAATGTGAAATGGAATTTGTAATGGAACGTGGAAAGGAACCTGGAATGGAATGAAATTAAATGCGGAATGGAATGTGGAATGCAGAGTGGAATTGAATGTGAAATGGAATTTGTAATGGAACGTGGAATGGAACCTGGAATGGAATGAAATGGAATGCGGAATGGAATGTGGAATGGATCGTGGAAAGGAAAGAAGCATGGAATGAAATGGATTGTGGAATGGCATGTGCAATGGAATAGAATGGAATGTGGAATGGAATGTGGAATAGAAAGTGGAATATAGTGCAATGGAATGTGGAAAGGAATGTGAAGTGAAATGGAATTTAATGTGCAATGGAATGTGTAATGGCATGTGGAATGCAATGGAGTATAACGTGGAACGGAATGTGGAATGGAATGGAATGGAATATGGAATGGAATGTGGTATGGAAAGAGGCATGGTATGTGGAATGGAATGTTGAATGGAAAATAAAGTAATGTGGAAAGTAATTTGGAATGGAATGTGGAATGGAAAGTGGAATGGAATGGAATGGAAGATGGAATGGAAAGTTGAATTCAACGTGCAATGGAACGTGGAAAGGAACGTGGAATGGAACATGGAACGGAACGTGGAAAGGAATGTGCTATGGAATGTGGAATGGATCGTGCAATGGAATGTGCATTGAAATGTGAAATGGAACGTGGAATAGAATGGAATGGAACATGGAATTGAACGTGGAATGGAATGGAATGGAAAACGGAATTGAATGTGGAATGGAAGGTGCAATGGAATGGAATGGATCATGGAATGGAACGTGGAATGGAATGGAATGGAACGTGGAATGCAATGTGGAATGGAATGTGGAATGAAACGTGGAATGGAATGTGTAATGGAATGTGGAAAGGAAGGTTATGGAATGTGGAATGGAATGCAATGGCATGTGGAATGGAATTCAACGGAATGCAGAATGGAATGTGCTATGGAATGGAATGGAATTTAATGGTATGGAATGTGTAATGGAATTGAATGGAATGTGCAGTGGAATCTGTAATGGAATGGAATGGAACCTGGAATGGAACATGGAATTTAACGTGGAATGGAACACGGAATGGAACGTGGAATGGAACGTGGAATGGAATGTGCAATGGTATGCGGAGTGGAAAGTGGAACGAAATGGAATGAAACGTGGAATGGACCATGGAATTGAATGGAAAGGAACTTGTAATGGAATGTGGATTGGAATGTAGAATGGAACGTGGAATGGAACGTGGAATGGAATGGAATGGAATGTGGAAGGGAACGCGGAATGGAACGTGGAAAGGATCCTGGAATTGAATGGGCAATGGTAAGCGGAATGAACATGGAATGGAATAGAATGGAACATGGAATGGAATGTGGATTGGAAAGTGGAATGGAATGTGAAATGGAATGGAATGGAAAGTGTAATGGAACGTGCACAGGAACGTGGGATGTGGCTTGGAATGGAACGTGGACAGAAACATAGAATGTAACGTGGAATGGTATGGAATGGAATGTATAGTGAAACGGAATGGAATGTCAAATGGAATGAGGAATGGAATGTGGAACTGAATGTGGAATGGAATGTGGAGTTGAAAGTGGAATGGAATGTGGAAATGAATGTGGAATGGAACAGAATGGAATGTGAAATGGGAAGGAATGGAATGTGGAATGGAATCTTGAGTGGAATGTGGAAAGGAATGTGGAATGGAATGAGGAAAGAAATGTGGAATGGAAAGGAATGGAATGAGAAATGGAATGGAAAGGAATGCGGAATGGAATTGAATGGAATGTAGAACAGAATGTGGAACGCAATGTGGATTGGAATGTGGAAAGGAATGTGGAATGGAATGTGGAACATAATGTGGAATGCAATGTGGGATGGAATGTGGAAAGGAATGTGAAATTAAACGGAATGTAATGTGAAATGGAATGGAATGGAATGTTGAATGGAGAGGGATGGAATGTGGAGTGTAATGTGGAATGAAATGGAATGGAATGTGGAATGGAATGTGGAATGGGACGTGTAATGGAAAGTGGAATGGAACGAGAAATGGAACGTCAAAAAGAATGTGGAATGGAACAGAATGGAATGTGGAATGGAATGGAATGGAATGGAATGTGGAATGGAATGGAATGGAATGCGGAATGGAATGGAATGGAATATGGAATGGAATGGAGTGGAATGGAATATGGAATGGAATGTGGAATGGAATAAAATGGAATGTGGAATGGAATGGAATGGAATTTGGAATGTCATGTGGAATGGAATGTGGAATGTAATATGGAATGGAATGGAATGGAATGTGGAATGGAAAGGAATGGAATGTGGAATGGCTTGTGGAATGGAACGTGAAATGTAATGTGAAATAGAACGGAATAAAATGTGGAATTGAATGTGGAATGGAATGTGGAATGGAACGTGGAATGGAATGTGGAATATAACGTGGGGTGGAATGGAATGACATGTGGAATGGAATGAAATGGAATATGGTATGTAATGTGGAAAGTAATGGAATGGAATTTGGAATGGAATAGATTGGAATGTGGAACAGAATGGAATGGAATGTGTAGTGGAAAGGAATGCAATGGAATGTGGAATGGAATGCAACGGAATAGAATGAAATGTTTGCAATGTGAAATGGACCATGGAATGGAAGGTGGAATGGAATGGAATGAATTGTGGAATGGAATGGAAAGGAACGTGGAATTTAAATTAATTGAACGTGCAATGAATTGGGTTGGTATGTAATGTGGAATGAAATGCAATGGAATGGAATAGAATGTGTAAAGTAATTGATTGGAATGTGGAATTGAATAGAATAGAAAGTGTAATTGAACATTTTGGAATGTGGAGAAGATTGGAATGGAAAGGAATGTGGAATGGAATGCAATGGAATAGATTGAAATGGAAGGGAATGTGGAATGGAATGTGAAATGTAATGGAATGCAATGCAATGTGGAATGAAATGGAACGTGGAATGGAACGCGGAATGAAACTTGGAATGGAATGTCGAAAGGAAAGTGGAATGCAATGTGAAATGGCATTTGGAATGGAACATGGAATGGAACCTGGAATGGAATGGAATGGAATGTGGAATAGAAGGTGGAATGGAAAGAGGAATGGAAAGGAATGTATTG
Organism: Pongo abelii; assembly: GCF_028885655.2. Lineage (NCBI taxonomy): Eukaryota > Metazoa > Chordata > Mammalia > Primates > Hominidae > Pongo > Pongo abelii. Next base: position 8,501,338 of record NC_072000.2, on the reverse strand, counting down.
TGTAATGGAATGTGCAATGGAATGGAAATGAATGTGTAATGGAATGTGGAATACAATGTGGAATACAATGGAGTGGAATGCGGAATGGAAAGTGGACTGGAATGGAATGGAATGTGGAATAGAATGGAATGGAATGTGGAATCAAATGTGGAATGCAATGCAAAGGGATGTGGAATGGAATGTGGACTAAAATGGAATTGAATAAGGAATGGAATGTGGTATGGAATGTGGAAAGTATTGTGCAATGGAATGGAATATACTGTGGAATGGAATGTGGAATAGAATGGAATGGAAAGTGGAATTGAAGGTGAAATGTAATTTGGAATGATATGTGGAATGGAACGTGGAATGGAACATAATGTAATATGGAATGGAAAGTGGAAAGGAATGTGGAATGGAAAGTGGAATGGAATGCTCGGAATGTGGAATGGAAAGTGGAATGGAATGCTAGGAATGTGGAAAGGAATGTGCATTGGAATGTGGAATAGAATAGAATGGAATATGGAATGGAATGTGGACAGGAATGGAATGGATTGTGGAATGGAATGGAATGGAATGTGGAATGGAATGCTGAGTGGAAGGTGGAATGGAATATGGAATCCAATGGAATGGAATGTGGAATACAATGTGGAATAGAATGTGAAATGGAATGGAATGGAAAGTGGAATGTAATGTGGAATATAATGTGGAATTGAATATGGAATGGAATTGAATGGAATGTGGAATGGAATGGATAGGAATTTAGAAAGGAATGTGTAATGGAATGAAATGGAATGTGTAATGGAATGGAATGGAATGTGGAATGGAATGTGGAATGGAACGGAATGGAATGTGGAATGGAATGTGAAATGAAGTGTGGAATGGAATGTGGAATGGAAAGGAATGGACTGTGGAATGAAATGTGTAATGGAGAGTGGAAGGGAATGTGGAACGGCACGGAATGGAGTGTGTAACGGAATGTTGAATGAAATATGGAATGGAATGGATTGTGTAATGGAATGGAATGGAATGGTATGGAAAATGGAATGGAATGGAATGGAATGTGGAATGGATCGTGGAAAGGATCATAGAATGGAACGTTTAATGGAAAGTGGAATGGAAGGTGGAAAGCAAAGGAATGGATCATGGAATGGAATGTGGAATAGAATGGAAAGGAACGTGGAATGGAATGTTGAATGGCGTGGAATGGAATGTTGAATGGCATGGAATGGAACTTCTAATGTAATGTGGGATGGAATGGAATGGAATGTGGAATGAAAGGTGCAATGGAATGTGGAAAAGAATGTGGAATGGCATGTGGAATGGAACGTGGAATGTAATTGAATGGTATGTGGAATGGAATGGAAAGGATTGTGGAATAGAATGGAATGGAATGGAATGTGGAATAGAATGGAATGCCATGGAATTTAATGCGGAATGGAATGGAATGGAATGTGAAATGCAATGTAATATAATTGAATATGAAATTGAATGTAATGGAACTGAATGTGGAATGGAATGGAATGGAATCTCGAAAGGAAAGTAATGGGGAGTGGAATGCAATGTGGAATGCAATGTGGAAAGGAATGTGGAATGGATTGCAAAGGAAAGTGGAATGGAATGTGGAATGTAATGTCGAGTGAAATGGAACGGAATGTGGAACGGAAAGGAATGGAGTGGAATGTGGAATAGGATGAAAAGGAATGAAATGTGGAATGGAATGTGGAAAGTAATGGAATGGAATGTGGAATTGAATGGAATTGAAAGTGGAACGGAATGGAATGGAATGTGGAAAGGAATGGAACGTGGAATGGAATGGAATGGAATGTGGATTGGAATGGAATGGAATGTGCAATGGAATGGAGTGGAATGGAATGGAAAGTGAAATGGAATGCAGAATGCAATGGGAAATGGAATGCAGAATGGAATGTGAAATGGAAAGTGGAATGGAATGAAATGGATCATGGAAAGAAATGGAATGGAACGTGGAATGGAAAGTGGAATGGAAATTGGAAAGTAATGTGGAATGGAATGTGAAATGGAATGTGCAATGGAATGTGGAAATGAATGGATTGGAATGTGCAGTGGAATGTGGAATGGAAAAAAATGGAATGTGGAATGGACTTTGGAACGGAACGTGGAATGGAACGTGGAATAGAACGTGGAATGAAATGTGGAATTGAATGGAATGCAATGTGGAATGAAATGTTGAAAGGAAAGCAAAGAAATGAGGAATGGAATTTGGAATGGAATGGAATGGAATGTTGAATGGAATGGGGTGGAACGTGGAAAAGAATGTGGAATGGAATGTGGAAGGGAATGTGGAAAGGAATGGAATGGAATGTGGAGTGGAATTGAATGGAATGTGGATTGGAATGGAATGGAATGTGGAATATAATGGAATGGAATAGAATGGAATGCGGAATTGAAAGGAATGGAATGTGGAATGCAATGGAATGGAATGGAATGTAGAATTGAATGGAATGGAATGAAGAAACTAATGGAATATAATGTGGAATAGTATGGAATGCAACGTGGAATAGAATGTGGAAAGTAATTGAATGGAATGTGGAATGTAATAGAATGGAATGTGGAACACAATGGAATGGAATGGAATGTGGTATAGAATGGAAGGCAATGGAATGGAATGCGGAATGGAATGGAATGGAATGTGGAATGCAAGGGAATGGAATGAAATGTGGAATTAAATGGAATTGAATGTCGAATGTAATGGAATACAATGTGCAATGGAATGGAATGGAACGTGGATTAGAATGTGGAATGGCATATGGAATGGAATGTGGAATGGAATTGAATGGAATTGAATGGAATGTGGGATATAATGGAATAGAATTTGGAATAGAATGTAATGGAATGGAATGTGGAATAGAATGGAATGCATTGGATTGGAATGTGGAATGGAATGGAATATAATGTAGAATGGAATCTTGATTGGAATGTGGAATTGAATGTGGAATGAAATGTGGAATGGAAAGGAATGTAATGTGGAATGGAACTTAATGGGATGTGGAATGGCATGTGAAATAGAGTGTGTAAAGGAATGTGGAATGCAAAGTAATAAAATGTGGAAAGGAATGTGGAATGGATTGTGGAATGGAATGGGGAATGGAATGGAAAGGAATGTGGAATGGAATGTGGAATGGAATGTGCAATGGAATGGAGTGGATTGTGGAATGGAATTGAATGGAATGCTGTGGAATATGGAATGGAATGCAGTGGAAAGTGGAATGGAACGTGGAAAGGAACGTGGAATGGAACGTGGAATGCAACGTGGAATCGAAGGTGGAATGGAATGCAATGGAATATGAAAAGGATTGGAACTTGGAATTGAATGGATTGGAATGTGGATTGGAATGGAATGGAATGTGCAATGGAATGGAATGGAACGGAATGGAAATTGAAATGGAAAGTGCAATGGACTGTGAAAAGGAATGTGGAATGGAATGTGGAATGGAAAGTGTAATGGAATGAAACGGAACGGGGAATGGAATGGAATGGATTGTAGAATGGAATGGAATGGAAAGTGGAATGGAATGTGTGATGGAATGGAATGTGTGATGGCATGGAATGGAATGTGGAATGGAATGTTGAGCGGAATGTGGAATGGAATGTGGAACGGAACGAAATGGAATGTAGAATGGAATGTGGAATGGAATGTGGAATGAAAAGGAATGTAAAGTGAAATGTAATGTGGAATGGAATGTGGAATGGAAAATGGAATAGAATAGAATGCAATGTGGAATGGAACGTGGTATGGAATGGAATGGAATATGTAGTGGAACGTGGAATGCATTGTGGCATGGAAAGTGGAATGGAATGAAATGTGGAATGGAAATGAACAATGTGGAATGGAAAGTGAAGTGAAACGTGGAATTGAAGGTTGAATGGAATGGAAAGGAAAGTAAAATGGAATGGGGAATGGAATGTGGAAGGGAACATGGAATGTAATGCAGTGGAATATGGAATGGAATGTGGAATAGAATGAGGAATGGAATGTGGAAAACACTGCCATGAATGTGTAATGGAATGTGGAATAGAATGTGAAATGGAATGTGTAGTGGAATGGAATGTGGAATGGAATAGATTGGAATGTGGAAAGGAATGTTGAATGGAATGCAATGGAATGTGGCATGGAATGGAATGGAATGTGTAATGCAATGTGGAATGTAATGAGGAATGAAACGGAATGGAATGTGGATTGCAATGTGGATTGAAGTGTGGAATGGAATGTGGAAAGGAAAGGAATTGAATGTGGAATGGAAAGAAATTGAATGTTGAATGGAATGTGGAATGGAATGAGCAATGGAATGGAATGCATTGTGGAATAGAAACGAATGGAATAGTAAGGAATATGGAATGCAGAGGAATGTAATGTGGAAAGGAACGTGGCATGGAACATGGAATGGGAGGTGGAATGGAATGCAATGGAAGGAGGAATGGAATGTGGAATGGAATGGAATGGTATGTGGAATGGATTGGAATGTGGAATGGAATGGAATTGAATGGAATGTTGAACTGAAGATTGAATTGAATGGAACCGAATGTGGAAAGGAATGTGGAAAGGAGTGCAGTGGAATGTGGAAAGGAAGGTCGAATGGAATAGAATGTGGAATGGAATGGAATGAAACGTGGAACGGAACGTGGAATGCAATATGAAATGGAACGTGGAATAGAATGGAAAGTTATGTGGAATGTAACGTGGAATGCAATGGAATGGAACGCGGAATTGAAAGTGGAATGGAATGTGTAATGGAATGTATTTGATGTTGGAATGGAACGTGGAAAGGAATGGAAAGGAACGTGGAATGTAATGTGGAATGGAATGTGGAAGGGAACATGGAATGGTACGTGGAATGGAATGAAATGTGGAATGGACTGTGGAATGGAATGGAAAGGAAGGTAATGGAATGGGGAATGAAATGTGAAATGGAATGGAATGGAATGCGGCATCGTATGAAATGGAATGTTGAAAGGGATGTCGAATGGAATGGAATGGAATGTGGAATGGATTGTAGAATGGAAAGTGGAATGGAATGGAACAGACTGGGAATGGAAAGTGCAATGGAATGTTTAAGGGAATGTGGAATGGAATGTGGAATAGAACGGAAAGGAATGTGGAATTGAAAGTGGAATGCAATGTGGAATGGAACGTGGAATTGAACGTGGATTGGAGTGGAATGGAACGTGAAATAGAATGTGGAATGGAATGGAATGGAATGTGGAATGGAATGTGGAGTGGAATGGAATGGAATGTGGAATGGAATGAAATGGAATGTGGAATGGAATGTAGAACAGAATGGAATGGAATGTGCAATGAAATGGAATGGAACATGGAGTGGAATGTGAGATGGAATGGAATGCAATGTTGAATTCAATGGAATGGAATGTGGAATGGATTGTGGAATGGAATGGAATGGAATGTGGAATGGAATGTGAAATAGAATGTGCAAACTAATGTGGAATGTAATGGACTGAAATGTAAAATGGAATGTGGAATAGAATGGAATGGAATGTGGAATGGAATATGAAATGGAATGTTGAATGGAATGTGGAATGGAATAAGGATTGGTTTGGAACGGAATATGGAATTGAATGGAATGGAATGTGGAGTGGAATGTGGAATGAAAAGGAATTGATTGTCGAATGGAATGGAATGAATTGAAGAATGGAATGTGAAATGGAATGTGAAATGGAGTGTGGAATGTAATGGAATGGAATGTGGAATGGAATGTGGAATGGACAGTAGAACAGAAAGGAATGGAATGTCGAATAGAACGTGGAATGGTATGGAATGGAATGTGGAATCGAACGTTGAACGGAACGTGCAATGGAATCTGGAACGTAATGTGGAATGGAAGGAACAAAGGAATATGCAACAGAAAGTGTAATGGAACGACGAATTGAAAGAAATGGAACCTGGAATGCAACATGCAAAGGAATGAAATGCAACGTGGAATGGAATGTGGATTGGAAAGCAGAATGGAACGTGGAATGGAATGTGGAATGGAATGTAATGGAATGTGGAATGGAATTGAATGGAATATGGAATGGAATGTGGAATGGAATGTGGAATGGAATGGAATGGAATGTGAATAGGAATTGAATGGAATGAGGAATGGAATGGAATGCAATGTGGAATGGAATGTGGACTGGAAAGCTTTGGAATGTGGAATATATTGTGGAAAGAAATGGAATGGAATGGAATATGGAATGGAATGTGGAATGGAATGTGGAACGGAATGTGGACTGGAATGTCAACAGGAGTGCAATGGAATGTGGAATGGAATGTGGAATGGAGTAGAATGGAAAGTGGAATGGAATGTGGATTGGACAGAGGACAGGAAATCAATGGAATGTGGAACGGAATGTGGAATGGAATGCAATGGAATGTGGAATGGAAAGTGAAATGGAACAGAATGGAATGGAATGTGGAATAGAGTGAAATGGAATAGAATGAATTGTAAGGTAATGTGGAATAGACTGTGTAATGGATGGTGGAATGGATTGGAATGGAAGGTGGAATGGAATGGAATGGAACGTGGAACAGAAAGGAATGGAATGGGTAATGGAAAGGAATGTAATGTGGAATGCAATGGAATGGTATGGAATGTGGAATCGAATGGAGTGGAATGGAATGGAATTTGCAATGGACTGGATTGGAATGTGGAATGGAATACAAAAGAATGTGGAATGGAATGGAGTGGAATGTGGAGAGGACTCGAACGGATTGGAATGAGGAATGGAATGCAATGTAATAGAATGAAATGGAATGCAATGTGGAATGGAATGTGATATGGAATGGAATGCAATCGAATGTGGAATGGAATGGAACATGGAATGGAATGTGGAATGAAATGTGGAATGGAACGTGGAATAGGACGAGGAATGGAATGGAATGGATTGTGGAATGGAATGTGCAATGGAGCAGAATGGACTGTGAAACAGAATGTGGAATAGAATATATAATAGAATGGAATGGAATGTGGAATGAGAAGTGGATTGGAATAGAATGGAAAGGAATGTGGAATGCAAAGTGGATTGGAATGAAACGGAATGTGGAATGGAATGGAGTGGAATGTGGAATTGAAAGAGGACTGGAAGGCAAAGGGATGTGGAATGGAATGAGGAATGGATTGTGGAATGGTATGTGGAATGGAATGTGGAATGGAACATAATGTAATGTGAAATAGAACGTCTAAGAGAATGGAATGGAACGTGGAATGAAGTGGAATGGTACGCGGAATTGAATGTGGAATGGAACGTGGAATGGAATAGAACGAGGAATGGAATGGAAAGGAACGTGGGATGGAATGTGGAATGAAGTGTGGAATGCAACGTGGAATTGAATGAGGAATGGAATGTGGAATGGAAAGTTATGGAATGTGGAATGGAATGGAATGGAATGTGGAATGGAATTTAATGGAATGCAGAATGGAATGTGTAATGGAATGGAATGGAAGGTGGAATGGAATGTGGAAACGAATGGAATGTGGAATGGAATGGAAGTTAATTGTATGGAATGTGGAATGGAATGGAATCTAATGTGCAGTGGAATCTGGAATGGAATCAAATGGAATGTGGAATGGAAAATGGAATTGAACGAGGAACGGAACGCGGAATGGAACGTGGAATGGAACATGGAATGAAATGTGGAATGGAATGTGGAATGGAAGGGAATGTAATGTGCAATGCAATGTGGAATGGAATGGAATGAAATGGAATGGAATGTGGAATTGAATTCAATGGAATGTGTAATGGAAATGAATGGAATTTGGAATGGAATGGAATGTTATGATATATGGAATGGTATTGAATGGTATGCACTGGAACGTGGAATGGAATGGAATGTGGAATAGAATGGAATAAAACGTGAAATGGAAAGTGAAATGGAGTGTAGAATGGGACGTGGAATGGAATGCTGAATGGAAAGTGGAACGGAAAGTTATGGGATGTGGAATGGAATGGAATGGAATGTGTAATGGAATGGAATGGAATGATGAATGGAATGAAATGGAATGTTGAATGGAATGTGGAATGGAATTGAACTGAATGTGGAATGCAATGGAATGGAATGTGGAAAGGAATGGAATGGAACGTCGAATGCAATGTCGAATGCAATGTGGAATGGAATGGAATGGAATGTGGAATGGAATGGAATGCAATTTGGAATGGCAGAGAATAGTATGGAATGCGGAATGGAATGGAATGGAACGGGGAATGGAATGTGGAATGGAATGTAGAATGGAAAGTGGAATGGAATGGATTGTAATGCAATCTGGAATGGAATGTGGAATGCAATGAAATGGAATGCGGAAAGGAATGTAATGGAATGTGGAAGAGAATGGAACGTGGAATGGAAGGGAATGCAATGTGGATTGGAATGGAATGGAATGTGGAATGGAATGTGAAATGGAATGTATAAGGGAATGTGGAATGGAATGAAACGGATCATGGAATGGAATGAAATGGAACGTGGAATGGAAAGGAATGGGAAGTGGAATGGAATGGGGAATGTAACGTGCAATGGAATGTGCAATGGAATGCGGAATGGAACGAGGAATTGAATGGAATGGAATGTTGAATGGATCGTGGAATGGAATGGAATGGAACGTGTAATGGAAAGTGAACTGGAATATGGAATGGAACGTGGAATGGAATGGAAAGCAACGTGGAATGGAACTTGAAAAGGAACGTGGACAAGAACATGGAACGTAAAGTGGAATGGAAATGATTGGAATGAGGAATGAAATGAAATGGAAGGGAATGTGGAACGGAATGTGGAATGGAATGTGGAATGGAATGTGGAAAGGAATGTGGAAAGGAATGTGGAATGCAGTGGAATGGAATGTGAAATGGAATGGATTGGAATGTGGAATGGAATGTGGATTGGAATGTGTAATGGAAGGTAGAATGGAATGCGGAAACGAATGTGGAATGTAACGGAATGGAATGTGAAATGGATTGGATTGGAATGTGGAACTGAATGGAATGGAATGTGGAATGGAACTTGGAAAGCAACGTGTACAGGAACGTATAATGAAACGTGGAATGGAAAGGAATGGAACGAGGAGTGACCCGAAATGGAATGGTATGTGGAATGGAATGTGGAACGGAATGTGGAATGGAATGTGGAATGGAATGTGGAAAGGAATGTGCAATGGAGCGGAATAGAATGTGAAATGGAATGGATTGGAATGTGGAATGGAATATGGATTGGAATGTGTAATGGACGGTGGAATCGAATGTTGAAACTAATGTGGAATGTAACGGAATGGAATGTGAAATTGAATAGATTGGAATGTGGAAACGGACGGAATGGAATGTGGAATGGAACTTGGAAAACAACGTGGACAGGAACATGGAATGTAACGTGGAATGGTAAGCAATGGATTGTGGAATTAAGTGAAATGGATTGGAATGTGGAATGGAATGTGTATTGCAATGTGGAACGGAATGTGGAATGGAATGTGGAATGGAATGTGGAAAGGAATGTGGAATGGAGCGGAATGGAATGTGAAATGGAATGGATTGGCATGTGGATTAGAATGTGTAAAGGACGTTGGAATGGAATGTGGAAACGAATGTGGAATGGAACGGAATGGAATGTGAAATGGAATGGATTGGAATGTGGAACCGAATGGAATGGAACGTGGAATGGAATGTGGAATGAATTTGAATGGAGTGTGCAATGGAATGGAATGGAACGTAGAATTGAATCTGGGACAGAATGTGGAATGGAATGTGGAATGGAATGTGGAAAGGAATGTGGAATTGAACGGAATGGAATGTGAAATGGAATGGAATGGAGAGTGGAAAGGGATGTGGAATGAAGTGGAATGGAATGTGGAATGAAATGTGGAAATGAATGTGGAAAGGAGAGGAATGGAATGTGGAATTGAATGTGGAATGGAAAGGAATGGAATGTGGAATTGAATGTGGAATGGATTGTGGAATGTAATGTGGAACGGAATGTGAAATGGAATGTGGAATGAAAAGGAATGGAATGTGGAGTGGAATGGAATGGAGAGTGGAATGGAATGGAATGGAAAGGAATGGAATGTGAAGTGGAATGGAATGGAATGGAATGTGGAATGGAATGGAATGGAATGTGGAAAGAAAGTGAAATGCAATGGGATGGAATGTGGAACTGAATGAAATGGAAAGTGGAATGGAATGGGGAATGGAATCTGGAAAGGTATGTGGAATGGAATGTGTAATGGACTGTGGAATGGAGTGTGAAATTGAATGTGGAATGGATTGTGGAAAGGAATGTGAAATGGAATCTGGAATGGAATGGAATTTAATGTGAAATGGAATGCAATGGAATGTGGAATGGAATGTGGAATGTAATCTGGAAAGGAATGTGGAATGGAAAGGAATGGAAGGTGCAATGGAATGTGGAATTGAGTGTGGAATGGAATGTGTAATGGAATGGATTAGAATGTGGAATGGAATGTAGAATGGGGAATGGAATCTGGAAAGGTATGTGGATTGGAATGGAATGGAATGTGTAATGGACTGTGGAATGGAGTGTGAAATTGAATGTGGAATGGATTGTGGAAAGGAATGTGAAATGGAATCTGGAATGGAATGGAATTTAATGTGAAATGGAATGGAATGGAATGTGGAATGGAATGTGGAATGTAATCTGGAAAGGAATGTGGAATGGAACGGAATGGAAGGTGCAATGGAATGTGGAGTGGAGTGTGGAAAGGAATGTGGAATGGAATGGAATAAAATGTGGAAAGGAATGTAGAATGGAGTGTGGAATGGAAAGTGGAATGGACTTGATGGAACGTGGAATAGAATGTGGAATGGAATGTAGCAAAGAACGTGAAAAAGAATGGAAATGACTGTGGAATTGAACGTGGAATGAAATGAAATGGGACGTGGAACGGAAAGAGGAATGGAACGCAGAATGGAGAGGAATGGCACTATAAATGGAAAGTGGAATGGAATGTGGAAATTAATGGAATGGAATTTGGAATGGAATGTAAAATGGAATGTGGAATGGAATGGAATGGAATGTGGAATGGAATCGAGTGGAATGTGGAATGGAATGTGGAATGGAATGTGGAATGGAATGCGGAATGAAAGTAGAATGGAACGGAATGGAACGTAAAATGGAATGTGGAATGTAATGGATTGGAATGTGGAATGAATATGGAATGGAATGGCATGGAATGTGAAATGGAATGCGGAATGGAATGGAATAGAATGTGGAATGGGTTGTGAAACGCAATGTAGAAAGGAATGTGGAAAGGAATGTGGAATGGAACGGAATGGAATGTGAAATGCAATGGAATGGAATGTGGTATGCAATGTGGAATGTAATGGAATGAACTGAGGTATAGAATGTGGAAAGGAACGTGGAATGGTATGGAATGGAATGTGGGATGGAATGTGGAATGGAGTGTGGATTGGAATGTGGAATGGAATGTGGAATGCAATGAGGAAACGAATGTGGAAAGGAATGCGGAATGGAACGGAATGCAATGTGGAATGGAATGTGAAATGGAATGTGGAATGGAATGGAATGGAAAGTGGAATGGAATGGAATGGAATGTGGAATGGAATGTGGAATGGAATGTTAAATGGATTGTGGAATGGAATGTGTAATGGAACGGAATGCAATGTGAAACGGAATGTGGAATGGAATGTGTAATGGGAAGTCAAATATAATGCAGTGGAATGTGGAATTTAAGGTGGAATGGAAAGGAATGGAACGTGGAATGGAATGTGGGATGGAATGTGGAATGGAATGTGGAATGGAATGGAAAGGAGTGTGCAAAGGAATATGGAAAGTAATGAGGAATGGAATGTGGAAAGAAACGCAATGGATTGTGGAATGGAAAGTGGAAGGGAACGTGGAACGGCATGAAATGGAATGTAGAACTGAATGGAATGGAATGTGAAATGGAATGGAATGAAATGTGGAATGGAAAGTGGAATAGAACGTGGAATGGAAGGTGGAATGGAACGTGGAATTGAATGGAATGGAAAGTGCAATGGAATGTGCAAAGGAATTGAAAGGACTGGGCCAAGGAATATGGAATGGAATGTGGAATGGAATGCAGAATGGACCTTGGAATGGAACGTGGATTGAAAAGCAGAATGGAATGGAATGGAAAGTGGAATGGAACGTGGAATTGAAAGTGGAATGGAAAGTGGAATGTAATGTGGAACGGAATGGAAAAGAATGTGGAATAGAATGTAGAATGCAAAAGGGAATTGAATGGAATGGAATAGAACGGGACAAGGAATGTGGAATGGAATGTCAAATGGAACGTAGAATGGAATGTGGAGTGGAATGGAATGGAATGTTATGTGGAATGGAATGTGGAATGAAATGTGGAAAGGAATGGAATGTAATATGGAATGAAATGTGGAATGGAATGGAATGGAATGGGGAATGGAATGGAATGGAATATGCATTGGAACGCGGAATGGACCATCGAATGTAATGGAATGGAACATATAAGGGAATGTGGAATGGAATGAAATGGAACGTGGAATGGAATGTGGGATGGAATAGAATGGAAAGTGGAATGGAATGGAATGGAAAGTGGAATGGAATGTGGAATGGAATTTTTAATGGAGGGTGGAATGGAATGTATAATGGAATGGAAATGAATGTGGAATGGAAGGTGGAATGGAATGCGGAATGGAACTGATGTAATTGGGAAAGGTATGTGTAGTGGAATGTGGAAAGAAAAGTGGAACGGAATTTAATGGAACATGGAAAGGAACGTGGAATGGAATGGAACGTGGAAAGTAACGTGGGATGCAACGTGAAATGCAATGTTTAAAGGAATGCAAAGGAAGGTGGAATGGAATGGAATGGAATGTGGAATGGAATGAAATGGAATATGGAAGGGAATGGAATGTAGAATGGAATGTGGAATGCAATGTGGAATGGAATGTGGAATGGAAAGTGGAATGGAAAGCGGAATATAACCTAGAATGTAACGTGGAATGGAAAGTGGAATGGAATAGAAAGGAATGTGGAAAGGAATGGAATGTAATATGGAATGGAAAAGAATAGAATCTGGAATGGAAAGTCGAATGCAATGGAATGGAAAGGAATGTGGAATGGAAAGTATTGGAATAGAATGTGGAAAGGAAAGTCACGGAAAGGAATGTGGAATTGAAGATGGAATGGAATGTAATGGAATGTGGAGAGGAATGGAGTATGGAATGTGGAATGGTAGGAATGGAACATGGAATGGAACGTGGAATGGAATGAGGAATGGAAAGTGGAATGCAACGTGGAATGGAAAGTGGAAGGGAAAGTGGAATGGAAAGGAATGGAAAGTGGAGTGGAATGGAATGGAATGGAATGTGGAATGGAATGTGGAATGGAATGAAATGGAATGTGGAATGGAATGGAATGGAATGGAATGTGGAATTAAATGGAATTGAATGGTGTGGAATGCGGAATGGAATCGAATCGAATTTGGAATGAAATTGAATAGAAATCTATGGAATGTGAAATGGAATGGAATGCAATGTGGAATGGAACGTGGAATGGAACGTGGAATGGAACGTTGAATGGAACATGGAATGGAATGTGGAATATAACGTGGAACGGAATGTGGAATAGAATATGGAATGGAATGGTATAGAATTAGTAATGAAATGGAATGCAACGGAATGCAATGTCGAATGGGACGGAATGGAATGCGGAAAGGAATGGAGTGGAATGGAATGTGGAATTGAATGGAATGGAATGTGGAATGGAATGGAATGGAATGTGAAATAGAATGGAATGGAATGGAATGTGGAATGGAATGTGGAATGGAATGGAATGGAATGTGGAATGGAATGGAATGGAATGTGGAATGGAATGGAATGGAATGTTTAATGGAATGGAACGGAATGTGGTGTGAAATGGAATGGAATCTGGAATGGAATTGAACGTGGAATGGAATGGAATCTTGAATGGAATTGAACGTGGAATGGAAAGGAATGTGGAATGCAATGGAATGGAATGTGGATTGGAATGGAATGGAATGTGGAATGGAATTGAATGGAATGGAATGGAATGTGAAATTGAATATACAAAGAAATGTGGAATGGAATGGACTGGAATGTGAAATGGAATGTGTAGTGGAATGAAATGGAATGTGGAGTGGAATGTGGAATGGAATGTGGAAAGTAACATGGAATGGAATGGAATGGAAAGTGCAATGGAATGTGGAATGGAATGGAGTGCAATGGATTGTGTAATGGAATGTGGAATGGAATGTGTAATGGAATGGAAAGAAATGAGGAATGGAATATGGAGATTAATGGAAAGGTATGTGTAATGGAATGTGGGGTGGAATAGAATGGAATGTGGAATGCAACGCAATGGAATGTGGAATAGAATGTGGAATGGAAAGGAATGGAATGAGGAATGGAAAGTTGAATGGAATGTTTAGCGGAGTGGAATGGAAAGAAGAATGCAATGTCAAATGTAATGGAATGGCACATGGAATTAAAGGTGGAATGGAATGGCATGGAACATGGAATGCAATTTGCGATGGAATGGAATGGACTGGATTGTGGAACGGAATGTGGAATGGAATGGAGTGGAATGTGGAATGGACTCTCAAATGGAATGTAATGGAATGTTAAATGGAATGTGGATTGGAATGTGGAATGGAACGTGGAATGGAAAGTGCAATGGAATGGAATGTAACGTGAAATGGAATGTGGAGTGGAATGGAATGGAAAGAGGAATGGAATGTGGAATGTAATGGGATGGATTGTGGAGTGGAATGGAATGGAATGTGGAATGAAATGTGGAATGGAAAGTGGAATGGAACGGAATGTAATGTGGAATGGAATGTGAAAAAGAATGTGGAATGGCATGTAATGTAACGTGTAATGGAATGTGGAATGGAATAAAATGGAACTAGGAATGGAACACGGAATGTAACGTGGAATGCAATGTGGAATGGAATGGAATTGAATGTGGAATGGAATGGAATGGAATGTGTAATGGAATTGACTGGAATGTGGAATGAAATGTGGAGTGGTATGTGGAATGGAATGTGGAGTGGAACGGCATGAAATGTGGAATGGAACATACAGTGAAGTGTGGAATGGAATGTAGAATGGAAGCTAATGTAAAGTGGAAGGGAATGTGGAATGGAATGTGGAATGGAATTTAAAATGTAATGGAAAGGAATGTGGAATGGAAGGTGGAATGGAATGTGGAATGGAATGTGGAATGGAATGTGGAAGGGAACACGACATGAAATGGAATGGAATGTGGAATGGAATGTGGAATACAATGTGGAATGGAATGTCGAATGGAATTGAACGGAATGTGCAAAATATTGGAATGGAACGTGGAATAGAATGTGGAATGGAATGTGTAATGGAAAGCAATATAGTGCTGAATGGAATGGATTGGAATGCAGAAAGGAATGTGTAATGGAAAGCAATGGAATGTGGAATGGAACGGAATGGAATGTGGAATGGAGTGTGGAATGGAATGTGGAATGGAATGTGGAAAAGAAAGTGGAATGGAATGGAATGGATTGTGGAATGGAATGGAATGGAATGGTATGGAATATGGAATGGAATGGAATGGAATGCGAAATGGAAAGAGGAAAGGAACGTGGAATGCAACGTGGAATGTAACGTGAAATGGAAGTTGGAATTGAATGGTATGGAAATTGTAATGGAATGTGGGATGGAATGGAATGGAATGTGGAATTGAATGTGGAATGCAATGTGGATTAGAATGTGGAATGGAATGTGGAATGGAATGTGGACAGTAATTGAATGGAATGTGGAACGGAATGGAATGGAATGTGGAATAGAATGCAATGGAAAAGAATGTGGAACAGAATGTGGAACAGAATGTAGAATGTAATGAGGAATGGAATGGAATGCAAAGTGGAATGCAATGTTGAATGGAATGATTAATGGAAGGTGGAATGGAATGGAATGGAATGTGGAATGGAACGGAAGTTATTTGGAATGTAACGTGGAATGGAATGTGGAAAGGAAACTGGAACGGAATGGAACAGAACGTGAAACGGAACGTGGAATGGAACATGTAATACAAAGTGGAATGGAATGTGGAGTGGAATGGAATGGAATCTGAAATGGAATGGAAGGCATTGTGGAATGAAAAGTGGAATAGAATGCGGAATGGAATGTGGAATGGAACGGATTGGAATGTGGAATATAATGTGGAGTGGAGCATGCTATCAAATGTGGATTGGAACGGAATGGAAAGTGGAATGGAATTTGTAATGGTATAGTGGAATGGAACGTGAAATGGAATGGAATGGAATGTGGAGAGGAACGTGGATTTTAATGGAAAGGAACACAGAATGGATCGTGGGATGCAACGTGGAATGGAATGGAATGGAACGTGGAAAGTAATGTGGAGTGGAATGCGGAAAGGATTGGAATATGGAAAGGAATGGAAAGGAATGGAATGGAGAATGGAATGCAAAGGAATGTGTAACGGAATGTTGAATGGAATGCGAAATGGAAGGCAGAATGAAATGTGGAATGGAACAGAATGGAACATGGAAAGGAAAGGAATGGAACGTGGAATGGAAAGTGGAATGGAACATGGAATTGAATGTCGGATGGTATGGAGTGTAATGGAATGTGGAATGGATTGTGTAATGGAATGGAATGGAATGTGGAATGGAATGTGGAATGGAATGAAGCAGAATGAGGAATGGAATGTAGAATGGAATGTGGAATGCAGTGTGGCATGGAAAGTTGAATGCAATGGATTGGAAGGTGGAAATGAATGTAGAAATGAATGGAAAGGAAAGTGGAATGGAAAGTTTAAAGGAAAGTGAATGGAACGCGGAATGGAATGTGGAATGAAATGGAATTGAATGTGGAATTGAGTGGCTTGGAATGTGTAACAGAAAGTGGAATGGAATTTTGAATGGAAAGGAATGGATTGCAGAATGGAATGTGGAATGGAATGTGGAATGGAATGTGGAATGGAAAGGAATTGAATGTGCAATGGAATGGATTTTAATTAGGAAAGGAATGTGGAAGGGAATGCAATGCAATGTGGAATGTAACGCAATGGAATGTGGAATAGAAAGTGGAATGGAATGTGAAAAGGAATGGAACGGAATGTGGAATGGAATGTGGAATGCCGTGTGGAATGGAATGCGGAATGGAACGGAATGAAATGTGGAATGGAACATGGCAAGGAGTGTGGAGTGGAACGTGGAATGGAACAGAATGGAAAGTGGAATAGAATGTGGAATGGAATATGGAATGGAAAGTGGAATGGATTGGAATGGAATGCAAAAAGAAATGGAATGGAATGTGGAATTGAACGTTGAATGGAATGTAATGGAACATGGAATGGAACGTGGAATGGAAAGTTGAAAGCAATGTAATGTCACGTGGAATTAAAAGTGGAAAGGAATGTGGAAAGGATTGGAATGTGGAAAGGAATGGAATGGAATGGGAAATGGAAGGGAATGGAAGGTGAAATGGAATGTGGTTTGGAATGTGGAACGGAATGGAATGGAATGTGGAATGGTGTGGAATGGAAAGTGGAATGAAATGTGGAATGGAACGTGGAATGGAATATCGGATGCAATGGAATGCAATGTTGAATGCAATGGAATGGAATGTGGAATGGAATGTCAAGTGGAATGGAATGGAATGAAATGTGGAATCGAGTGTGAAATGGAATGTGGAAAGGAATGTGGAATTGAATGGAATGGAATGTGGAATGGAAAGGAAAGGAATGTGGAACGGAATATGAAATAGAATGTGGAATGGAATGTGGAATGCAGTATAGAATGGTGTGGAATGGAATATGGAATTGAATGGAATGCAATGTGGAATGGAAAGTGGAATGGGATGGAAAGGATTGAAGAATAGAATGTTTAATGGAATGTGGAAAGGAATCTAGAATGGAATGGAATGGAATGTGGAATGGAATGTGGAATGGAATGGAATGCAATGTGGAATGGAATGTGGAATGGAATGTAATGTAATGTGGAATTGTATGGAATGGAATGTGGAATGCAATCAAATGGAATGTGGAATGGAATGGAATGGAATTGAAAGGAATGTGGAATGGAATGGAATGTGGAAAGCAATGGAATGTAATGTGCAATGGAAAGGAATGGAATGTGCAATTGAAGGTGGAATGGAGTGGAATGGAATGTGGTAAGGAATGTGGAAGGCAGTGGACTGGAAAGTGGAATGGAAGATAGTATGGAATGGAATGTGGAATGGAATGGGATGAAACGTGGAATGGATCGTGGAATGGAATGTGGTTTGGAAGGTGAAGTGGAATTTGGAATGGAACGTGGAATGAGAGGTGGAATGGAATGGAATGCATTGTGGAATTGAATGGTATGGAATATGGAGAGGAATGGAATTGAAAGTGGAATGGAATGGAATGGAATGTGGAATGGAATGTAGTGGAATGGAATGTGGAATGGAATGCAATGGAAAGTGGAATTGAATGTGGATTTGAAGGGAATGGAATGAGGAATGGAATGTGAAATGGAATGCAATGGAATGAGAAATGGATCGTGGAATGGAACGTGGAATGGGATGCGGACTGGAAAGTGGAATGGAATGCAATGGAATGTGTAATGCAATGGAATGCAATGTTGACCGGAATGGAAAGAAACGTGGAATGGAAAGGAATGGAATGTGTAATGGAAAGAAAGGGAATGTGGAATGCCATGGAAAGTTATGTAATTTTCAATGGAATGGAATGGAATGGAATGGAAAGTGCAATGGAATGGAATGGAATGTGGAATGGATTAGGATGGAATCTGAAATGGAATGGAATGGAATAAGGAATGGGATGCAATTGAATGGAATATGGTGTGCCATGCAATGGAATAGAATGAAATGTAATGGAATGCGGAATGTTTCGTGGGATGGAAGGTGGAATGGAATGGAATGCATTTTGGAATGGAAGGGAATGTGGAATGGAATGGAATGGAATGTGGAATGGAATGTTGAATGGAATGATTAATGGAATGTGGAATGGAAAGGAATGGAATCCGGAATGGAATGTTGGATGGAATGTGGAATGGAAGATAAGTAATCTGAAATGTAATGTGGAATGGAAACTGGAATGGAATGGAATAGAATGTGCAATGGAACGTGTAATGGAATGGAATGGAAAGTGGAACAGAACGTGGAATGGAACGTGGAATGCAACGTGGAATAGAATGTGGAGTGGAATGGAATGGAATGTGGAATGGAATGGGATGCAATTTGGAACGAAATGTGGAATCGAATGTGGAATGGAATGTGTAATGGAACACAATGGAATGTGGAGCAGAACGTGGAATGGAATGGAATGGAACATGGAGTGGAAAGTGGAAAGGAAAATGGAATGGAATGGAATGGAACGTTGAATGGAATGTCGACCGGAAAGTGGACAGGATTGGAATGTGTAAACGAATTGAATGGAATGTGGAATGGAATGGAATGGAAAGTGGAATGGAATGGTAAGGAATGTGTAATGGAAAGACGAATGGAATGCGAAATGCAAGGTGGAATGAAATGTGGAATGGAACAGATTGGAACATGGAATGGAAAAGAATGGAATGTCAAATGGAATGGAATGGAATGGAATGTCGAATGGAAGGTGGAATTGAATGTAATGGAATGTGGAATGGAATGTGGAATAGAATAGAATGGAATGTGGAATGGAATGTGGAATGGAATAGAATGGAATGTGGAATGGAATGTGAAATGGAACGTGGAATGGAAAGTGGAATGGAATGGATTGGAATGTGGAATGGAATGTGGGATGGAATGGAATGGAATGTGTAATGGAATGTGGAATGCAGTGTGAAATGGAATGGAAAATGGAATGTAATGTAGAATGGAATGGAATGGAATGTTTAAATGGAATGGTATGGAATGCAGAATGGAATATGTTCCGTAATGGAATGCAATGTGCAATGGAATGTGGAATGTATTGGAATGGAACGTGGAATGAAACGTGGAATGGAACGTGGAATGAAATATGGGATAGAATAGAATGGAATCTGTAATGAAAGGGAATGGAATGTGGAATGGAATGTGAAATGGAATGGAATGGAAAGGAATGGCATGTGTAAGGCAATGGTATCGAATGTGGAGTGGAAGGAAACGGAACGTGGAATGCAATGAGGAATGAAACGAGGAATGCAATGTGGAATGGAACGTGTAATGGAAAGTGGAATGGAATGGAATGGAATGTGGAATGGTAGGGAATGGAACGCGGAATGCAACGTGGAATGGAAAGTGGAATGCAACGTGGAGTGGAACTTGGAGTGGAACGTGGAATGGAATTGAATGGAATGTGGAATGGAATGGAATGGAATGTCGAATGGAATGGAATGTAGTGGAATTTGGAATGGAATGTAATGGAATGAGAAATGTAATGGAATGGAATGTGGAATGGAATGGAATGGAATGGAATGGAAAGTGGAAAAGAAAGGAATGGAATGGAATGTGGAATGGAATGTCGAATTTAATGTGGAATTGAATGGAAAGGCATGTGGAATGGAATGGAATGGTGCGTAGGATGGTTTCGACTGGAAAGGGGAATGGAATGTGGAAAGGAACGAGGAATGGAGTGGAATGGAACTTGGAATCGAATGTGGAATGGAATGCAATGGTATGTGGAATGGAACTTGGAATGGAACGTGGAATGGAATGCAATGGAATATGGAATGGAATGCAATGGAATGTGAAATGGAACATGGAACGGAATGTGGAATGGAAAGTGGAATTGAACGTGGAATGGAATGGAATGGAAGGTTGAATGGAATGTGGAATGGAATGTGGAATGGAACGTTCCATTTCACATTCCATTCCATTCCATTCCAAATTCCTTTCCATTCCATTCCGCATTCCATTCAATTGCATTCCACATTCCATTCCACATTCCATTCCATTACGTTGCACAATCCTTTCCATTCCATTCCACATTACATTCCACACTCCATTCCACATACCATTCCATTCCATTCCACTTTCCATTCCATTGCAGTTCACATTCCATTCCATTCCATTCAACATTCCATTCCACATTCCATTCCTTTCCATTCCACATTCCGTTCCATTGCATTCCACATTCCATTCCATTCCATTCCATTCTATTCCACATTCCATTCCCCATTGCATTCCACGTTCCTTTCCACGTTCTATTCCACATTCCATTCCATTCCATTCCACATTCCATT
This sequence comes from Pongo abelii, assembly GCF_028885655.2. NCBI lineage: Eukaryota > Metazoa > Chordata > Mammalia > Primates > Hominidae > Pongo > Pongo abelii. The sequence continues at coordinate 8,480,138 of NC_072000.2, read as the reverse complement.
CCACGTTCCATTCCATTCCATTCCGCATTGCTTTCCACATTCCACTCCATTCCATTCCACATTTCATTCAACATTCCATCCCATTCCATTTCACATTCCATTCCACGTTACATTCCATTCCATTTCATATACCATTCCACATTCCATTCCATTCAATTCCACATTTAATTCCACATTTCATTACATTGCATTCCACATTCCATTCCATTCCATTTCAAATTTCATTTGATTCTATTGCATTCCACTCTACATTCCATTGCATTCCATTCCGGATTCCATTCCATTCCGTTCCACGTTCCATTCCACAATCCATTCCAATCCATTCCATTCCACGTTACAGTACATATTCCATTCCATTCCATTCCAGAGTGCATTCCAAATTCTTTTCCATTCCTTTCCACATTCCAAGGTGTTCCATTCCACATTCCATTCCATTCCATTCCACATTCCATTCCACATTCCATTTCATTCCATTCCATTGCACATTCCATTCCACATTCCATTCCATTCCACATTCCATTCCACATTCCATTACATTCCATTCCACAAACCATTCCAAATTCCTCCCCATTCCACATTCCATTCCACATTCCATTCCATCATATTCCACATTCCATTCCATTCCACATTGCATTGAATTCCTTTCCACCTTCCATTCCCCGTTACATTGCATGATCCATTCCACGTTGCATTCTACCTTCCATTCAATTCCACTCCACAATACATTTCACCATTCATTTGACGTTCCATTCCATGTTCCATTCCCCGTTTCATTCCATTACATTTCATGTACCATTCCGCATTCCATACCATTCCATTCCACATTCCATTCCATTCCATTCCATTCCACATTCCATTCCATTCCATTCCATTCCATTCCACATAGCATTCCATGATCCATTCCACGTTCCATTCCATTACATTGCACATTAAATTGCACATTCCTTTCCATTCCATTGCGTTCCACATTCCATTCCATTCCATCCCACATTTCATTTCAAATTCCATTCCATTCCTTTCCATTCCTTTCCAAATTCCATTCCACATTGCATTCCATTCCGTACCATTCCACATTCCAATCCACATTCCATATTCCATTCCATTTCATTCCTTTCCTTTCCATTCAATTCCATTCCAAATGCCATTCCACATTCCATTCCATTCCATTCCTTTTCATTCCATTCCTTTCCATTCCATTCCATGTTACATTCCAGATTCCATTCCATTCCACATTCCCTCCACTGCAAATTCCATTCCACGTTCCATGCCAAGTTCCATTCCACGTTCCATTCCACGTTCCATTCCACATTCAATTCCATTCCATTCCACATTCCTTTCCACTGCATTCCACTTTCCATTCCATTCCAGATTCCATCCATTCCATTTCTCTTTCTTTTCGATTCCATTCCACGTTCCATTCCACATTCCGTTCCATTCCATTCCACTTTCCATTCCATTCCATTCCACGTTCCATTCCACATTCCTTTCCATTCCATTCCACGTGCCATTCCATATTAGATTCCATTCCACTCCACATTCAATTTCTTTCCATACCACATACCATTCCACAATCCATTCCTCTCCATTACATTCGACATTGCATCCCATTCTATTTCCTCCCATTTCACATTCCATTCCGTTGCATTCCGCATTCCTTTCCATTCCATTCCACATTCAATTCAACATTCATTTTCAAGTTCTATTCCACTTTCCATTCCATGTTCCATTGGACGTTCCATTCTGCGTTCCATTCCAAATTTCATTCCATTCCATTTCAAATTCCATTCCATTCCATTCCATTAAATTCCACATTCCATTCCATTGCATTCCATTGCCCATTCCATTCCATTCCAAATTCCATTCCACTTTCCGTTCCACATTCCATTCAATTACATTCCACATTTCACATCTTTCCACATTCGATTCCACATTCCATTCCTCATTGCATTCCATTCCTTTATGCATTTCTTTCCATTCCATATTACATTCCACATTCCATTCCACATGCCATTCCATTCCACATTCCATTCCATTCCATTCCACATTCCATTCCATTCCATTCCACATTCCATTCAATTCAATACCCTTCCATTCCAAATTCCATTCCTTTCCATTCCACATTCCATTACATTCCATTGCAAATTACATTTCACTCCATTCCATATTCCATTCCATTCCACATTCCATTCAATTCAATACCCTTCCATTCCAAATTCCATTCCTTTCCATTCCACATTCCATTCCATTCCATTGCAAATTACATTTCACTCCATTCCATATTCCATTCCATTCCATTCCACATTCCATTCCATTCCATTGCACATTCCATTCCATTGGATTCCACTTTCCATTACATTCCATTCCACATTCCATTCCACATTCCATTCCATTACGCATTCCATTCCATTCCGTTCCACACTGCATTCCATTCCATTCCATTCCACATTCCATTCAACTTTCCTTTCCATTCCATACCACATTCCATTCCATTCCATTCCACATTCCATTCCAATCCAAATTCCATTCCACATTCCATTCCAGTCCATTCAATTCCATTTTCCATTCCATTCCACTCCATTTCATTCCAAATTCCATTCCACATTCCATTCCACATTCCATTCTGTTGCATTCCATTGCATTCCACATTCCATTCCATTCCATTCCACATTCCATTCCATTGCATTTCACACTATATTCCACTCAATTCCATTACATTCAAAATTCCATTCCATTGCATTCCACATTCCATTACATTCTATTCCACATTCTATTTCACATTCCTTTCCATACCATTCCACGTTCCATTCCAAATTCAATTCCATTCCATTCCACATTCCATTCCGTTCCAATCCATTCAAGTCCACATTCCTTTCCATTCCATTCCATTACACATTCGATTCCATTACGTTACACATTCCATTCCATATATATTCTATTCCACTCCATTACACATTCGATTCCATTACATTACACATTCCATTCCACATTCATTCCATTGCATTCCACTTTCCATTCCACAATCCATTCCACATTCCGTCACATTCCATTCCACATTACATTCCATTCCATTCCACATTCCATTCCCTTCCTTTTCTTTACTTCTCATTCCATTTCATTTCATACTCCATTCCACATTACCTTCCATTCCACTCCACGTTCCATTCCGCATTCCATTCCATTCCATTCCACATTCCATTCCATTCCATTTCATATTCTATTCCATTCCATTCCACATTCCAATCCATTCGATTCCACATACCATTCTATTCCATTCCATTCCACATTCCATTCCATTCCATTAAACATTCTATTCCACATTGCATTCCATTACACATTCCATTCGTGTATCCATTCCATTCCACATTGTATTCCATATTCCTTTCCATTCCAATCCCTATTCCATTCCATTGCATTACATATTCTATTCCACTTTCCATTCCATTCCATTCCACATTCCATTCCACAATCCTCTCCTTTACGTTTCACATTATATTCCATTCCATTCAATTGCATTCCATTCCCTTCAATTCCACATTCCATTCCTCTTTCCATTCCATTCCATTCCACATTCCATTCCATATTTCATTACATTCCATTGAACATTCCATTACACTTTCCATTCACTTTCATTGCACTCCACATTCCTTTCCGTTCCATTCCTTCATTCTACTTTCCAATCCATTCCATTCCATTCCTGCTTTCTACCTTCCAATCCATTCAATTTCACATTCATTTGCATTCCATTCCACATTCCATTGCATTCCATTCCACATTCAATTGCAAATTCCATTCCATTCCATTCCATTCCACATTCCATTGCAAACTCCATTCCATTCCATTCCAGATTCCATTCCAAATTGCATTCCATTCCATTCCACGTTCAATTCCACGTTCCATTCCTCTTTCCTTTCTACGTTCCATTCCACGTTCCATTCCACATTTCTTTCCACTGTCCATTCCATGTTCCATTCTAAATTTCATTCCATTCCATTTCATATTCCATTCCAATTTCCATTCCATTCTATTCCATGTTCCATTCCATATTCCATTCCATTCCATTCCACATTCCATTTAATTTTGTTTCGCATTCCATTCCATTGCATTCCATTCCATTCCACATTCCATTCCATTCCATTCCATTGCATTCCACATTCCATTCCATTGCATTCCATTACATATTCCATTCCACATTCCATTCCACGTTCCATTCCATGTTCCATTCCATTCCATGATACATTCCAATCCACCTTCCATTCCATTCCATTCTACCATCCATTCCATTCCATTCCACATTCCATTCCACATTCCATTACGTATCATTCCACATTGCATTAAATATTCCATTCCACGTTCCATTCTATTCCCTTCCACATTCCATTCCATTCATTTCCACATTCCATTCCACACTCCATTCCATTCCATTCTTCATTCCATTGCGTTACATTCTTCATTCCATTGCATATTCCATCCCATTTCATTCCACTTTCCATTCCATTCTTTTCCATTCCATTCCTGATTCCATTTCACATTCCATTCCTTTCCATTCTATGTTCCTTTCCATTCCTTTCCACGTTCCATTCCACATTTCATTCCATTTCATTACACATTCCATTCCATTCCATTCCATTCCATTCCATTCCATTCCATTCCATATTCCATTCCATACCATTCCATTGCACAATCCATTCCATTTTATTTCACATTCCATTCCTTTCCATTCCATTCCACAGTCCATTCCATTCCTTTCCACATTCCTTTCCGCATTCCATTCCACTTTCCACTCCATTGCATTCCACATTCCAATCCGTTTCGTTCCAATCCTTTCCATTCCCCATTCCATTTCATTCGATTCTACATTCCATTCCCCTCCTTTTCACAATCCATTCCATTCTATTCCACATTCCATTCCATTCCATTCCACTCCACTTTGCATTCCATATTCCATTCCACGTTCCATTCCACTTTCCATTACACATTCCACTCCACGTTCCACTCCATGTTCCATTCCATTCCATTCCATGTTCCATTCCTCATTCCATTTCACTTTCCATTCCATTCTATTTCACATTCCGTTGCACATTCCATTCCGCTTTCCATTCCCTTCCATTCCTCATTCCATTCCATTCCGTTCCACATTTCATTCCACTTTCCATTCCATTCCATTCCATATTCCATTACACATTCCATTCCATTCCACATTCCATTACACATTCCATTCTATTACAGTCCACATTACATTCCATTCTTTTCCCTTAAATTCCTCATTCCATTTCACATTCCATTCCATTCCATTCCATGTTCTATTCCACATTCCATTCCACGTTCCTCTCCACATTTCATTCCGTTTCATTCTACATTCCATTCCATTCCATTCCTCATTCCATTCCACATTCCATTCCATATTCCATTCTATTCCATTCCATATTCCTTTCCATTCCATTCCACTTTCCATTGCATTCCATTCCTCATTCCATTCCATTGCATTCCACATTCAATTCCATTCAGTTCCACATTCCGTTCCAATCAATTCCAATCGATTCCTATCCATTCCACATTCCATTCCACTGCCTTACACATTCCTTTCCACATTCCATTCCATTCCATTCCATATTCCATTCCATTCCAAATTCCATACTATTCAATTCCACATTCCAGTCCATTCCATTCCACTGCATTCCACATTCCATTCCTTTCCATTCCACTTTCCATTCCATTCCATTCCACATTCCACTCTATTCCATTCCACTTTCCATTCCATTAACCTTCCTTTCCTTTCCATTTCATTCACATTCCATTCCTTTCCACTCCAGATTCAATTCCATTCCATTCCACATTAAATTAGACTCCATTCCATTCACCTTCCATTACTTTCCATTTCATTCGCATTCCATTCCTTTCCATTCCACATTCAATTCAATTCCATTCCACATTAAATTCCATTGCATTCCACATTCCGTTCCATTCCACATTCCATTGTATTCCATTTATTTCCATTCCACATTCCATTCCACACCATTCCATTCCATTCCATTCAATTTCACATTCCATTAACTTTCAATCCTTTCCACAGTCCTTTCCATTCCATTTCACATTCCATTCCCTTCCATTGCATTCCACAGTGCATTCTATTCCATTCCTTTCGGTTCCACATTCCATTCTGTATTACATTCCATTCCAAATTCCATTCCACTTTCCATTCCTTTCCTTTCTACTTTGCATTGCATTCAATTCCACATTCCATTGCATTCAATTCCGCATTCCATTGCATTCAATTCCACAATTCGTTCCATTCCATTACACATTTCATTCTATAGCCTTCCATTCCACTTTCCATTCCAAATTCCATTCCACATTCCATTATATTCCATTCCATTCCATTTTCCATTCCATTCCGCGTTCCTTTCCACTTTCAATTCCACATTCCATTCTATTCCATTCCATTGCATTCCATGTTCCATTCCACATTCCATTCCACATTCCATTGCATTGCATTCGACATCCCATTCCAATCCATTACACGTTCCATTCCATTCCACATTCTATTTCACATTCCATTCCATTCCATTCCACTTTCCCTTCCACATTCAATTCTATTCCATTCCACACTCCATTCCATACCATTCCACATTCCCTTCTATTTCCATTTCACTTTCCATTCCATTACATTCCACATTCCATTGCATTCCATTCCACATTCTCTTCCATTTAATTCCATTCTATTCCACTTTCCACTACCCTATCCTTTGCATTCTGGTACACATTCCATTCCATTCCAATTTGCATTCGATTCCATTCCACTTTCCATTCCATTCCATTGCACACTGCATTCCATTCCATTCCATTCCACACGCCATTCCCATCCATTCAACATTGCATACCACGTTCCATTAAATTCCATTCCACTTTCCGTTCCACATTCCATTGCACATTCCATTGTTTACCGTTCCATTCCACTCCACGTTCCATTCCACATTCCATTCCCCATTCATTTCCACTCCATTCCGCGTTCCACTCCATTTCATTCCATTCCATTGCATTCCATCTTCCATTCCTTTTCATTGCATTCCACATTCCTTTCCAATCCATTCTATTTTCCTTTTCATTCCTTTCCACATTCCGTTCCACATTCCATTCCATTACACTATCGTTTTCACATTCCATTCCACTTTTGATTTCACATTCCATTCAATTCCATTACATTCCATTCTGTTGCATTCCATATTACATTCCCTTCCATTCCATTAAACATTCCATTACATTCCACTGCATATTCCATTCCATTCCATTTCACATTCCATTCCATTCCATTCCACGATCCATTCCATATTCCATTCCATTCCACATTCTATTCCAATTCATACCACATTCCATTCCACATTCCTTTCCATTCCACTCCATTCCATTCCATTCCACCTTCCATTCCACATTCCGTTCCACATTCCATTCCCCATTCTATTCCATTCCTCTCCATTCCATTTCATTCCACGTTCCAATCCACATTTCATTCCACATTACGTTCCACATTCCATTCCATTCCATTCCACTTTCCATTCCACATTCCATTCCACATTCCATTCCATTACATTCCATTACTTTACATTCCGTTGCACATTCTGTTCCATTCCACATAGCATTCCATTAATTTCCCCATTCCATTCCATTCCTCTCTATTCCATTTCATTCCACGTTCCATTCCACATTTCATTCCACATTCCATTCCACATTCCACTCCATTCAATTCCACTTTCCATTCCACATTCCATTCCACATTCCTTTAAATTCCATTCCATTACATTACATTACATTGCACATTCTGTTCCATTCCACATTCCAGTCCATTAATTTCCACATTCCATTCCATTCCTTTCCACATTCCATTCCATTGCATTCCATTCTATTCCATTCTATTGCACCTTGCATTTCAGTTTCCGTTCCACGTTCCATTCCACATTCCTTTCCATCCCATTGCATTCCACATTCCATTCCACATTCCAACCCACTCTATTCCAAATTACTTTCCATTCCATTTCACACTCCATTCCACATTCCAATCCACTACATTCCAAATTCCATTCCACATTCCACTTCATACCATTCCACAGTCCATTCCTTTCTTTTCCACTTTCCATTCCACATTCCATTCCATTCCACATTCCATTCCATTTTCCATTCCATTACATTGCATTCCACTTTCCATTCCATTCCATTCCAAATTACACTACATTCAATTCCACATTCCATTCCACTTAAAATTCCATTCTATTCCACGTTGCATTACTCATTCCTTTCCACATTCCATTCCAATCCATTCCATTCCACATTCAATTCCATTCTATTCTATTTCAATCCACTTTCTATTGCATTCCATTCCACATTCCATTGCATTGCATTCCACATTCCATTCCATTCCATTCCACATTCCATTCCGTTTGCTTTCAATTCCATTCCATTCCTCATTCCATTCCATTCCTTTCCATTCCATTCCACTTTACATACCCTTCCATTCCACATTCCAATCACTTCCATTCCAAATTCCATTCCATTCCATTCCACATTCCATTCCATTCAATTCCATATTCCATTCAACTTTCCATTCAATTCCATTCCATTCCACATTCTGTTCCATTCCATTCCACATTCCATTGCATTCCATTCATATTCGATTCCACATTCCATTCCATTCCACATTCCATTGCATTCTATTCCACAGTAAATTCTACATTCCATTCCATTCCATTCCACGTTCCTTTCCCTTGCTTCCTATATTCCATTCCATTCCATTGCATTCCACATTCGATTCCATTCGATTCCATATTCCATCCCATTCCATTCTATATTCCTTTCCATTCCATTCGACATTCCATTCCATTTCATTTCACATTCCATTCCAATCAATTTCACATTCCATTCCATTCCATTCCATTCCACATTCCATTCCGTTCCATTCCACAATCAATTCAATTCCATTCCATTCCATTCCACATTCCATTCCACATACCATTGCACATTCCATTCCGTTGCATTTCACATTCCATTAAATTCCATTCCATTTCACATTCCGTTCCATTACTTTCCATTCCACTTTGCATTCCATTTCATTCCATTAAACATTCTGTTCCAGATTCCATTCCCAAACATTCCAAATCCCATTCTGCTTTCAATTCCATTCTATTACACCTTCCATTCCACATTCCATTCCATTCTATTCCGCATTCCATTCCATTCCATTCCACATTCCATTCCATTCCATTCGATATTCCATTCCATTCCACATTCCATTCCACATTGCATTCCATTACACATTCCATTACACATTCCATTCCATATTCAATTCCCCATTCCATTCCATTTCATTTAATTCTTTTCCATATTGCATTCCTTATTCCATTCCATTCCTGTCAATTAAATTTCCTTTCAGTCCACATTCCATTCCATTCCACATTCCATTCCATCTATTTCACATTCCTTTCCATTACATTCCTTTCCTTTCTATTGCAACTTCTATTCCACATTCCATTCCATTTCATTCCAGGTTCCATTCCACAATTCACTCCACATTCCATTCCATTCCATTCCATTCCATTCCACGTTCCATTCCACACTCCATTCCACATTCCATTCCATTCCATTCCGTTCCATTACACGTTCCATTCCACACTTCATTCCACCTTCCATTCCGTTCCATTTCATTCCATTCCACATTCCATTCCACATTCCATTCCATTCTATTCCACATTCCATTACACTCCATTCCATTCCATTGCATTCCACATTCCAATTCTGTCCATTCTGTTCGACTTTCCAATCCATTCGACATTCCATTCCATTCCATTCCACATTCCTTTCCATTCCATTACAATTTCCATTACACATTCCATTCCACATCCTATTCCATTCCATTCCACTCCATTCCACATCCCATTCCATTCCATTCCACGTTGCATTCCACATTTCATTCTATTCCACATTCGATTCAATTCCACGTTACTTTACACATTCCTTCCCACATTCTTTTCCGTGTTCCAATCCACTTTCATTCCATTGTATTAAACATTCAGTTCCGCATTCTATTCCATTCTGTTCCATTCCATTGCACATTCTGTTCCATTCCACATTCCATTCCATTCCATTCCACATACCATTCCATTCCATTTTATTCCACATTCCATTCGACTTTCCGTTCCACATTCAATTCCATTGCATTCCACATTCCATTCCTTTCTGTTCCACGTTCCAATCCATTCAATTCCACATTCCATTCCATTCCATTCCACTTTCCATTCCATTCCGTTCCACATTCCATTCCATTGCATTCAACGTTCCATTGCACATTGCATTCCATTCCATTTCATTGGATTCCACATTCCATTCCTTTCCATTCCATTACACTTTGCATTCCGTTTCATACCACATTCTATTCCATTCCTTTCGACATTCCATTTCTGATTGAATTCCATTCCATTCCATGTGCCTTTCCACTTTCCTTTCAATTCCAATCCATATTCCATTCCAATGTATTCCACATTCCATTCCACATTCAATTACATTGCATTGCATTCCATTTCATTCCACGTTTCATTCCACATTCCGTTCCATTCCATTTCGCATTCCTTTGCACGTTCCATTTCATGTTCCATCCCACGTTAAATTCCACGTTCCATTCCACTTTCCATTCCTTTCCTTTCAACATTCCATTCCATTCCATTCCACATTCCATTCCATTCTAGGTTCCATTCCAAATTCCATTCTATTCTATTCCACATTCCATTCTATTGCATTCCGCATTCCATTCCACATTCCATACTATTCCATTCCATTCCAAATTACATTCCACATTCCTTTCCTGTCCATTCCACATTCAATTCCATTCCATTCTGCATTGCATGCCATTCCATTCCACATTCTATTCCACATTCCATGCCATTCCATTCCATTCAGCATTCCTTTCCATTTCCACTTCACATTCCATTCCATTCCATACTATTCCACATTCCGTTCCATTCCATTCCATTCCTTTCCACATTCCATTCCATTCAATTCCATTCCACATTGCTTCCCACGTTCCAATCCATTGATTTCCACATTCCATTCTGTTCCATTCCGTATTCCATTCATTTCCATTCCACATTCCATTCCTTTCCATTCCACATTCCATTCCATTCAAACCGATTACACATTCCGTTCTATTCCATTCCATTCCATTCTGCATTCCATTCCATTCCATTCCACTTTCCATTACAGATTCCATTCCATTCCATTCCACTTTCCATTCCACGTTCCATTCCATTTCACTCCACATTCCAGTCCACATTACATTCTGTTCCATTCCACATTGCTTTACACATTTCATTCCAATCCATCCCACATTCCATTCCACGTTCCATCCCATTCCATTCCACATTCCATTCCAACTGGCTTTCTGCGTTCCATTCCACCTTCCCTTAGACGTTCCATTCCACATTCCATTCCACATTTCATTCCATTCCATTTCATATACCATTCCACTTTCCCTTCCATTCCATTCCATTCCACATTCAATTCCACTTTCCATTCCATTCCATTCCACATTCCTTTCCAATCCATTGCAAATTCCATTCCTTTCCATTTCACATTCCATTCCATTCCATTGCATACCACATTCCTTTCTATTCCATTCCACACTCCATTAATTTCCATTTCATTCCATTCCATATTCCATTCCACATTCCACTCCACATTACATTACATTCCTTTTCACATTCCATTCCGTTCCACTCAATTCCACAGTCCATTCCATTGCATTCCACATTCCATTCCACATTCCATACCAAATTCCAATCCACATTCCATTGCATTCCATTCCACAATCAATTCCATTGCATTCCACATTCCATTCCTTTCGTTTTCACATTCCATTCCATTCCATTCCATTCCACAGTCCATTCCATTGCATTCCACATTCCATTCCACATTCCATTCCAAATTCCATTCAACATCTCTTTCCATTCCATTCCACATTCCATTTCATTCCATTCCATTGCATTCCAGATTCCGTTCCATTTCATTCCATTCCACATTCCCTTCCACATTCTATTGCATTCAATTCCACATTGCATTCCCCATTCCACTCCATTCCATTCCACATTCCATACCATTCCACTCCTCCTTCCATTCCATTCCATTACACATTTCATTCCATTCCATTCCAATTCTTTCCATTGCATGCCACATTCCATTCCAATCCATTCAATTCCATATTCGTTTCCATTGCATTCCACATTCCATTGCATCCCATTCCACATTCCATTCCATCCCATTACACTTTCCATTCCACTTTCCATTACACTGCATTCCACATTCCATTCCCATTCCATTCCATTCCATTCCACATTCCATTCTAAGCATTCCGCATTCCATTCCTCATACCATTCGATTCCGTTCCACATTCCATTCCACATTCCATTGCATTCCATTCCACATTCCATTGCAATCCATTCCACATTCCATTTCATTGCATTCCACATTCCATTCCTATCCATTCGACATTCAATTCCGCTTTCCATTTCTTTCCATTCCACATTCCATTTCACATTCCATTCCATTTCATTCCACGTTCCATTCCACATTCCATTCCATTCCTTTCCACATTCCTTTCCATTCCATTCCAAATTCCATTCCATTCCATTCCACAATGCTTTACATTGCATGCCACATTCCCTTCCAAATTGCATTACATTCCTTTCCACATTCCATTCCATGACACTTCACCTTCCATTCCATTCCTTTTCACATTCCATTCCACATTCAATTCCATTCCATTCCACGTTTCGTAACATTCCGTATTCCATTCCATTCCATACGATTCCACATAGAATTCCAATCCACTTTCCATTACACATTCCATTCTATTCCATTCCAAATTCCAGTCCATTCCACAATCCATTCAATTCCGTTCCACAATCCTTTACATTCCATTCCTCATTCCATTCCAAATTCCATTACTTTCCTTTCCACATTCCATTCCATTGCAGTTCACATTCCATTCCATTCCATTCCACATTCCATTCCATTCCATATTCCATTACGTTGCATTCTATTCCAATTTCCCATCCTTTGCCTTGCAATCCGCATTCAATTCAGTTCCTTTCCGTTCCACGTTTCATTCCACATTCCATTCCACATTCCATTCCATTCCACTCCATTACATTCCACATTCCATTCCATTCCATTCCACATTCCATTCCATTCCATTCCATTCCTCATTTCATTCAACGTTCCATTCCATTCCATTTCACATTGCATTCCACATTACATTCCATTCCATTTCATACACCATTCCATATTCCATTCCATTCCATTCCACATTCAATTCCTCGTTTCATTATATTCCATTCCACATTCCATTCAATTCCATTTCAAATTCCATTCGATTCCATTGCATTCCACTCTACATTTCATTGCATTCCATTTCACATTCCATTCCATTCCATTGCACGTTCCATTCCACATTCCATTCCACTCCATTCCATTACAGGTTCAATTGCACATTCCATTCCATTCCATTCCAGAGTGCATTCCAAATTCGTTTACATTCCATTCCACATTCCATTCCTTTCAACGTTCCACTCCACGTTCCATTCCATCCTCCATTCCATGTTCCGTTCCACGTTCTATTCCAATCCATTCCGCATTCCATTCCATTCCATTCCACATTCCATTCCTTTCCATTCCGCATTCCATTCCATTTCATTTCACTTTCATTTTCACATTCCATGCCATTCCATTCCACATTCCTTTCCACATTCCATGCCATTCCATTCCAAAAATCATTCCATTCCATTCCACATTCCATTCCATTCCATTCCACATTCCATTCCATTGCCGTTAACATTCCATTCCATTCCATTCCACATTGCATTCCACATTCCATTCCATTCTATTCTACATTCAATTCCGTACCATATTCCATTCGATGTCATTCCATTCCAAATTCCATTCCATTCCATTCCACGTTGCATTCCATTCCATTCCACATTCCATTCCAATCTACATTCCATTCCATTCCATTCCATTCCATTACACACTGCATTCCACTGCATTCAATTCCACATTCCATTCAAAATTCCATTCCATTCCACATTCCATTCCATTCCATTCCTCGTTCCATTCCACATACCATTCCACATTCCATTCCATTCCACGTTCCATTCCACATTCCATTCCCTTCCATTCCACATTCTATTCCGCATTCCCTTGCATCGCATTCCACATTCCATTGCACATTCCATTTCATCTCATTCAACATTACATTCCACATTCCATTACATTCCATTCCAAATTCCATTCCACATTCCATTCCACATTCCATTGCATTGCATTCCATTCCACATTCCGTTCCAGTACACAATCCATTCCACTTTCCATTCTACGTTCTATTCCATTCCATTCCACTTTGCATTCCATTCCATTACATATTCGATTCCACACACCGATTCATTGCATTCAACATTGCATTCCACATTCCATTCCAAATTTCATTCCATTCTATTCAACTGCGTTCCACTTTCCATTCCATCCCACATTCCTATCCACATTCCATTCTATATTCCATTCCACATTCCATTCCATACCATTCCACATTCCATTCTACATACCATACCGCAGTCCATTCCATTCCATTCAACACTACATTCCATTCCACATTCCATTCCTCATTCCTTTCCATTCCATTCCAAATTCCATTCCACATTCCGTTCAATTCCATACCACGTTCCATTCCATTCCACATTCCATTCCACCTTCCATTCCTCATTCCTTTCCATTCTCTTCACATTCAATTCCATTCCACATTCCATTCCACTTTCCATTCCGCATTCCATTCCATTCCATTCCACATTCCATTCTACATTCCATTCTATTCAAATACACTTTCCATTCCACATTCCGTTCTACGTTCCAATCCAAGATGCATACCAAATTTCATTCCATTCCATTTCACTTTCCATTCCATTTCATGCCACATTCATTTCCATTCCATTCCACATTCCATTCCATTGCATTCCATTCCGCATTCCTTTCCATTCCACGTTCCATTCCACTTTACATTCCACTTTCCATTCCACGTTCCATTCCAATCCATTCCTTTCAACATTCCATTCCATCCCATTCCACATTCGATTCCACACTCCGTTTCATTCCATTTCACATTCCATTCCACACTCCATTTCACATTCCATTCCATTCCAATCCATTCCATTCCACATTACTTTCCATTCCACATTACGTTCCAGATTCCATTCCACATTCCATTTCATTCCATTCCACATTCCATTCAACATTCCATTCCACATTCTATTACATTAAGTTCCACATTCCATTCCATTCCACGTTCCAATCCACATTCCATTCCTGATAACATTCCTTTCCATTACACATTTGTTTCCATGCCACATTCCATTCCGCATTCCATTCCACTTTCCATTCCATTCCATTTCATTCCACATTCCATTCCATTCCATTCTTCGTTCCATTCCACTTTACATTACACATTCCATTCCTTTCCATTTCATTCCATTCCATTCCATTCCATTCCATTCCATTCCACATTCCATTCCATTCCATTCTGATGCCTTCCACATTACCTTCCATTCCATGACACTTTCCATTCCCTTCCATTCCGCATTCCATTCCACATTCCATTCCAAGTTGCATTCCACTCCGTTCCACCTTCCATTGCATTCTACGTTCCATTCCATTCCATTCCACGTTTCATTCCATTCCACGTTCCGTTCCATTCCATTCCATGCTCCATTACATTCCATTCCACGCTCCATTCCATTCCACGTTCCATTCTACATTCCACTCCACTTTCCATTCCACGTTCCATTCCACGTTCCATTCCTTTCCATTCCACTTACCAATCCTCATTCCATTCGACATTCCATTTTATTCCGTTCCACATTTCTTTCCATATTCCAATCCACAATCACATTTCATTCCACATTCCATTGCATTACTTTCCACATTCCATTCCATTCTTTTCCATTCTATTCCTCTTTCCATTACACATTCCTTTCCATTGCATTCCAAGTTGCATTCCATCCCATTCCACATTCCATTACACATACCATTCCATTGCATTCCAAGTTGCATTCCATTCCATTCCACATTCCATTACACATACCATTCCATTTCTTTCAACATTCCAATCCATATTGCATTCCTTTCCATTCCACATATCACTGCATTTCATTCCCTTCAATTCCATATTCAATTCCATTACATTCCTCATTCCATTCCATTCAATTCACGTCCATTTGAAATTCCATTCCATTCCATTCCACATTCCATTCCATTCCATTCCATTCCATTCCACATTCCATTACATTCCTTTCCACATTCCTTTCCCTTCCATTGCACATTCCATTACATTCCTTTCCACATTCCGTTCTGTTACATTGCACATTCAA
This sequence comes from Pongo abelii, assembly GCF_028885655.2. Taxonomy (NCBI): domain Eukaryota; kingdom Metazoa; phylum Chordata; class Mammalia; order Primates; family Hominidae; genus Pongo; species Pongo abelii. The sequence continues at coordinate 8,463,690 of NC_072000.2, read as the reverse complement.
TTCCAGTCCATTACATTCCATTCAACATTGGATTTCATTGATTCCATTTCACATTCCTTTCAACATTCCATTCCATTACATTCCACATTCCATTCCATTCCATTCCTCATTGCATTCCGCATAACATTCCACATACCATTCCACATTCCATTACATTCCAATCCACATTCCATTCCGTTTCATTTCACGTTCCATTCCGCATCCCATTCTATTCCATTCCGCATTCCATTACACATTCCATTCCATCACATTCAACGTCCCATTCCACATTCCTTTACATTCCGTTCCACTTTCCATTCCACTTTCCATTCTATTCCATTCCACATTCCATTCCATTCCACGTTTCATTGCAGATTCCATTCCACCTTCCATTCCACGTTCCATTCGATTCCATTCCAGATTCCATTCCCTTCCATTCCTCATTCGATTCCACACACCGTTTCATTCCATTCCACATTCCATTCCACATTCCGTTCCCGATTCCATTCCTTTCCATTGCATTGCATTCCATATTCCATTCCATTCCACATTCCATTCCACATTCCATTCCACATTACATTCCACATTCGATTACATTCCATTCCACATTCCAAACTACATTCCCTTCCACATTCCATTCCCTTCCATTCCACATTACATCACATTCCAATTTCCATTCCATATTCCATTCCACTTTCCATTCCAATCCATTCCACATTCCATTGCACATTCCATTCAATTCCATTCCACATTCCATTCCATTCCCCTTTACATTCAACATTCCATTCCTCATTCCCTTCCATTCCATTCCTCATTCCATTCCATTCCATATTCCACTACACATTCCATTTCCCATTCCATCTCTTTCCATTCTATTCCGTTCCACCTTCCATTCCATTTCATTGCATGTTCTATTCCACATTACATTCCACATTCCATTGCATTCCATTCCACATTCCATTCCATTCCATTTCACATCACATTACATTCCATTCCACTTTCCATTCCACGTTCCAATGCAATACATTCCACATTCCTTTCCAAATTACTTTCCATTCCATTACACATCCCATTATGCTTTCTATTCCTTTCTATTCCACATTCCATTGTCTTCCATTCCACATTCCGTTCCACATTCCATTCCACGTTCCATTCCTCGTTCCATTCCACGTTCCACTTCACTTTCCATTGCACGTTCTATTCCTCGTTGAGTTCCACGTTCCATTCCATTCCATTCCACTTTGCATTCCACATTCCGCTTCATTCCATTCCACGTTCCATTCCACATTCCATTCAATTTAATTCCACATTCCATTCCACTGCATTCCAAATTCCATTCCACATTCCGTTACATTACATTCCATTCCACATTCCATTTCATTCCATTCTATGCCTCATTCCATTCCTTTCCCTTCTATTCCATTCCACCTTGCATTCCACATTCCATTCCACGTTCCTTTCCATCCCTTTCCACTTTCAATTCCATTCCATTCAACATTCCATTCCACATTCCATTCCATTCAATTAAAGATTGCATCCCATTCCATTCCGCATTCCATTCCATACGATTTCATTCCATTCTGCATTGCATTCCATTCCAGTCCATTTCACATTCCATTCTTTTCGATTCCATTACACATTCCATTCCACTCCACATTGCATTCCATTCCATTCCATTCCACATTCCATTCCCTTCCATTCCACATTCCATTCCATTCCATTACATTCTACATTCCATTCCCTTCCATTCCACATTCCATTCCATTCCATTACATTCCACATTCCATTCCATTCTGTTACACGTTCCCTTCCTCATTCCATTACACATTCCCTTCCATTCCATTCCACGTTCCATTCCATTCCATTCCGCTTTCCATCAGCATACCGTTGCATTCCTTCCCACATTCCATTACGTATTCCATTACATTCCAATCCACATATCATTCCTTTACTTTCTCTTCCTTTCCACATTGCATTCCATTCCATTCCACATTCCGTTCCAATCCATTCCATTCCAAATTCCATTCCATTCCATTCCACATTCCATTCCATTCCATTTCACATCCCATTACATTCCATTCCACCTTCCATTCCATTCCACATTCCATTCAATTCCATTCCATCCTATTCCATTTAATTCCGTTCCACATTGCATTCCATTCCATTCCATTCCATATTCTCTTCAACATTTCATTTCATTCCATTCCACATTCTATTCCATTCCATTCCACGGTCCATTCCACATGCCATTCCACATTCCATTCCATTCCATTCCACATTCCATTCAACATTCCATTCCGCATTTCATTCCATTCCCTCCCACATTCCATTACACATTGCATTCTATCCCATTCCACATTCCAGTCAACTTTCCATTTCGTTCCATTCCACATTCCATTCCACATTCCATTACACATTGCATTCTATCCCATTCCACATTCCAGTCAACTTTCCATTCCGTTCCATTCCACATTCCATTCCACATACCATTACAATCCATTCAACTTTCCAATCCATTGCTTTCCACATTCCATTCAACATTCCATTCCATTCCATTCCATTCCAAAATCCTTTCCACATTCCATTCCACTCCATTCCACCTTCCATTTCATTCCATTCCACATTCTATCCCACATTCCATTCTATTCTATCCCCATTCCATTCCATTCCATTCCATATTCCATTCCATTTCATTCCACTTTCTATTCCACATTCCATTCCATTCCATTCCATGCTTCATTGCATTTAATTTCACATTCGGTTAAGTTTAGTTAAACATTCGTTTCCATTCCATTGAATTCAAGTCCTCATTCCGTTCCATTCAATTTCTCATTCCATTCCATTCACTTCTACATTCCACTCCATTCCATTCCAATCAAGTCCACTTTCCATTTCACATTCCATTCCATTCCATATAAGTCCATATCGCATTCCATTCCATTCCATTCCACATTCCATGCCATTCCATTCTACATTCCATCCCAGATTACATTCCATTCCATATCACATTGCATTCGACGTTCAATTCCGCTTTCCATTCCTTTCAATTCCACGTTACATTCCACGATCCTTTCCACATTCAATGACACGTTCCATTCCACGTTCCATTACATTCCATTCCATGTTCCATTCCATGTTCCATTCCACTTTCCATTACACATTCCATTGAACATTTGATTACTTATTCGATTCCTTTACATTCCACATGCCATTGCAAATTACATTCTACATTCCAATCCACATTCCATTCCATTGCATTTCACATTCCATAACACATTCCATTCCATTCCATTCCCTTGAATTCCACATTCCATTCCACATTCCATTCCACGTTTCTTTCCATGTTCCTTTCCACGTTCCATTCCACATTCAATTCAGTTCCATTCCATTGCATTCCACATTCCATTCCATTCCACATTCCATTTCACTTTCCATTCCAATGCTTTCCAAATTCCATTCTATTGCATTTTTCATTCCATTCCATTGCATTCCACATTACATTTCATTTCACAATTAATTCCATTCCCCATTCCACTCCATTCCATTCCACTTTCCATTTCATTCCATTCCACGTTTCATTCCATTCCATTCTATTCCATTCCAAATTCTATTCCACATTCCATTCCATTCCATGCCATTCCACATTCCATTGCACATTCCAGTCCACATTGCTTTCCATTAAATCCCACATTACATTCCAGTATAATCCACTTTCCATTCCATTCCATTTCACATACTATTCCATTCCATTCCATTCCATTCTATTCCGTTCCATTCCACATTCCATTCCATTTATTTCCACATTACATTCCACGTTCCATTCCACGTTCCATTCCACGTTCCATTCCACATTCCATTCCAAGATACTTTCCACGTTCCATTCCGCTTTCCATTCCTCATTGCATTCCACTTTCCATTCCACTTTCCATTCCTCATTCCATTCCACATTCCATTCCAAATTCCATTCCATTCCATTCCACATTGCATTGCCTTCCATTCCACATTCTTTTCCATTCATTCCACATTCCATATCACATTCTTTTCCTTTCCATTCCAAATTCCTTTCTCTTCCATTCCACATTCCATTCCATTCCACATTCCTTTCCATTCCACATTCCATTTCATTCCATTCCATTCCATTCCAAGTTCCATTCCATTCCTTTCCACATTCCATTCCATTCCATTCCACATTCCATTCCATTCTACATTCAATTCCATTTCACGTTCCATTCCCCATTCCATTCCCCATTCCATTCCGCATTCCATTCCATTCCATTTTCCATTCTACATTCCATTCCATTCCATTCCGGATTCCATTCCACATTCCTTTCCACATTCCATTCCACGTCCCATTCCACTTTCCATTCCACATTCCATTCCACATTCCTTTCCACATTCCATTGCACATTCCAGTCCACATTGCTTTCCATTCCATCCCACATTACATTCCAGTATAATCCACTTTCCATTCCATTCCATTTCACATACTATTCCATTCCATTCCATTCCATTCTATTCCGTTCCATTCCACATTCCATTCCATTCATTTCCACATTACATTCCACGTTCCATTCCACGTTCCATTCCACGTTCCATTCCACATTCCATTCCAAGATACTTTCCACCTTCCATTCCACTTTCCATTCCTCATTGCATTCCACTTTCCATTCCTCATTCCATTCCACATTCCATTTCAAATTCCATTCCATTCCATTCCACATTGCATTGCCTTCCATTCCACATTCTTTTCCTTTCATTCCACATTCCATTCCACATTCTTTTCCTTTCCATTCCAAATTCCTTTCTCTTCCATTCCACATTCCATTCCATTCCACATTCCTTTCCATTCCACATTCCATTTCATTCCATTCAATTCCATTCCAAGTTCCATTCCATTCCTTTCCACATTCCATTCCATTCCATTCCACATTCCATTCCATTCTACATTCAATTCCATTTCACGTTCCATTCCTCATTCCATTCCACAATCCATTCCGCATTCCTTTCCATTCCATTTTCCATTCTACATTCCATTCCATTCCATTCCACATTCCATTCCACATTCCTTTCCACATTCCATTCCATGTCCCATTCCACTTTCCATTCCACATTCCATTCCACATTCCTTTCCATTCAATTCTATGTTCCATTCCACAATCAATTCCATTTGTTTCCACATTCCATTCCTTTTCTCTTCCCTTTCCATTCCACATTCCGTTCCATTCCATTCCACTCCACATTCCATTCCATTCGGTTCCACATCCCATTACATGTTCTATTCCATTCCTTTCCACATTCCATCCCATTCCACATTCCATTCCATTCCATTGCACATTCCATTCCACGAACCATTCCACGTTCCATTTCATTCCATTCCACCTTCCTTTCGATTTTCCATTCCATGTTACATTCCACATTCCATTGTACATTGCATTCCACATTCAATTCCATTCCATTCCACATTCCAATGCACATTCCATTACACAGTACTTTCCATTCCATTTCACATTCCATTCCATTCCATTAAACATTCCATTACACCTTCCATTCCGTCCATACCACATTCCGTTCCACGTTCCATTCCATTCCATTCCACTTTCCACTCCATGTAGCATTCCACGTTCCATTACACATTCCATTCCACTTTACATTCCATGTCCCATTCCATGTTCCATTACACATTCAATTCCAATTTCCATTCCATTCCATTGCAGATTCCATTCCATTCCATACCACATTCCATTCCATTACATTACCCTTTCAATTCCATTACATTCCATATTCCATTGCATTCAATCTGACGTTCAATTCCACTTTCCTTTCCATTCCATTCCACATTCCACTTCACATTCCATTCCATTCCATTCCATGTTCCATTCCTTTCCAATCCAAGTTCCATTCCATATTCCGTTCGATTTCATTCCACATTCCATTCCAGATTCCGTTCCATTCCTTTCCACATTGTGTCTCATTACATTCTCTTCCATTCCACTTTCCATTCCCTTCCATTCCACTTTCCATTCCCTTCCATACCACATTCCATTTCATTCCATTCCACATTCCATTCCACATTCAATTCCACTTTCCCTTCCACAATCCATTCCTCTTTCCATTCCATGTTCCATTCTATGTTGCATTCCACGTTCCGTTCCAAATTCCATTCCGTTCCATTTCAAATTCCATTCCATTTCATTCCATTCCATTCCACATTCCATTCCATTCCATTCGACATTCCATTCCATTGCATTTCATTCCATATTCCTATCCATTCCACGTTCCATTCCACGTTCCATTCCACGTTCCTTTCCATGTTCCATTCCATTCCAATACACTTTTCATTACATTCTATTCCCCATACGATTCCACAATCCATATCATTCCATTCCACATTCCATTCCTCGTTCCATTCCATTTCACATTCCTTTCCATTCCACTTTCCATTCCAGATTCCATTCCAACTTCCATTCCACATTCCACTCCATTCCATTCCACATTCCATTCCACATTCTGTACAACATTCGACACCATTCCATTCCACATTCCATTCCATTGCATTCCACATTCCATTCAACTTTCAATTCCACATTCCATTCAATTCCATTCCACATTCCTTTCCATTCCACATTCCAATCCATATTCCATTCCACATTAAATTGCGTTCTATTGCATTCCATTCCATTCCATTCCACATTTCACACCATTCCGTTCCATTCCATTCCACGTTCCATCCCACTTTAAATTCCAATGCATTTCACATTCATTCCATTCCATTCCACATTCCATTCCATTCTATTAAGCATTCCATTCTATTTGCATTTCACATGCCATTCAATTCCATTCCATTCCACATTCCTTTCCATTTCCTTTCACATTCCATTCCAAATTCTGTTCCATTCCATTCTACATTCCATTATGTTCCATTTAACACTCCATTGCATTCCATTCCACTTTCAATTCCACATTTCATTCCATTCCATTCCACATTCCTTTGCCATCCACATTCAATTCCATTCCATTCCACATTCCAATCCACATTCCATTTTATTCCTTTCCATTTCATTCCATTCCACGTTCCTTGCCTTTCCATTATACATTCCATTCCACATTCCATTCCATTGCACATTCCATTACATTCCATTCCACGTTCCCTTCCACATTCCATTCCATTCCATTCGACATTCCATTCCACATTCCATTCCATTCCATTCCATTCTACATTCCTTTCCTTTCCATTCCACATTCCTTACCATTCCATTCCATTCCATGTTCCATTCCACATTCCATTCCATGACATACCACATTCCATTCTATTCCATTACACAGTCCACTCCATTCAATTCAATTCAAGTCCAAATTCCATTCCATTCCATTCCATTCCATTCCACATTCCATTCCATTCCATTCCATTCCACATTCCATTGCATTCCATTCCATTCCACATTCAATTCCTTTCCAGTCCACAGTCATTTCCATTCCATTCCATTCCATTCCAATTTCCGTTCCTTTCCGTTCCGCATTCTGTTACACATTCCATTCCATTCCATTTCACACTTCATTCCATTCAAGTCCAGATTCGATTCCATTCTATTCCACATTCCATTCCATTCCATTACAGTCAAGTTCAGATTGCATTCCACATTCTATTCCATTCCATACCAGTCCCCATTCCATTCTTTTCCATTCCATACCACATTCCATTCCATTCCATTCCACATTTCCTTCCACATTCCATTCCATTCAATTCCACATTCCGTTCCCTTCCTTTCCACATTCCGTCCCACATTCCATTCCACATTCCATTACATGATCCATTCCACGTTTCACTCCACGTTCCATTTCATGTTCATTCCATTCCACTCCACTTTCTAATCCACGTTAAATTCCATTTTCCTTTCCATGTTCCAGTCCATTAAATTCCATATTCTATTCCAAATTACATTCCATTCCATTACACATTCCTTTACACATTCCATTCCATTCCATTCCATATTCCATTCCCTTACATTCCACATTCCATTCCAAGTTCCATTCCACGTTCCATTCCACCTTCCACTCCACATTCCATTCCATGTTCCTTTCCATTTTTCATTCCATTCCATTGCCAATTCCATTCCACATTCCATTCCATTCCTTTCCACACTCCATTCCACATGAATTTCCGTTCCATTCCACATTCCATTCCATTCCATTCCACATTCCATTCCATTCCAATCCCCTTTCCATTACATTCCACATTCCATTCCATTCCTTTCCACATTCCATTCCATTTCTTTCCACATTCCGTTCCATTCTATATTCTATTCCATTCCATTCCATTCCAAATTCCAATCCTTTCAAATCTTTTCCATTCCACATTCCATTCTGTTCCATTCCACATGCCATTCCTTTCAAATCTACATTACTTTGCACTTTCCATTCCATTCTATTCCATTACTTTCCACATTCCATTCCATTGCATTCCACACACCATTCCATTCCATTGCATTCCACATTCCATTCCATTGCATTCCGTTACAGATTCCATTCCATTTCGTTCCAGATTCCATTCCATATTCCATTCCATTCCATTCCATTCCATTCTGTTCCACGTTCCATTCCACATTTCATTCCACTTTCTATTCCATTACATTCCACCTTTCATTCCATTCCATTCCTCATTCCATTCCACATTCCATTACACATTGCATTCCACATTCCATTCCATTCCTTTCAACATTCCATTCAATTCCATTGCACTTTCCCTTTGACGTTCCTTTCCACTCCTTTCCACTTTCCATTCCATTCCATGATGTATTCAATTACATTCCACGTTCCATTCCACGTTCCATTCCACTTTCCATTCCATTCCATTGCACGATGAATTCCTCATTCCACTCCACATTCCATTCCATTAAATTCCACATTCCAATCGGCATTCAATTCCACGTTCCATTCCACATTCCATTCCACATTCCATTCCGTTCCATTCCATACCATTCCAAATTCCATTCCTTTCCCTTCCACATTCCATTCAATTCCATTTCTTTTCATTCCACATACGAATGCACATTCTATTCCATTCCATTCCACATCCCATTCCACATTACATTCCACATCCCATTCCACATTCCATTCCATTCCATTCCTCATTCCATTCCATTCTATCCACATTCCATTCCATTCCATTCCACTTTCCATTACAATTACCAATCCACATTCCATTCCATTCCACTTCACATTCCATTCCATTACATTCCATCCACATTCCATTCTTTCCATTCCACATTCTATTCCATTCCATTCCATTCCACATTCCATTCTCATTCCATTTCAATCCATTTCACATTCCACTACATTCCATTCAATTCCAAATTCCATTCCATCCCATTCCATTCCATTGAAAATTCCATTCCACATTCCATTCCATTAAATTCCACATTCCATTCCACATTAGATTCCATTCCATTCCACATTCCATTCCCTTGCCTTCCACCTTCCATTCCATTCTATTACAGTCCACTTTCCTTTTCATTCCATTGCACATTCTGTTCCCTTGCATTCCACATTCCATTCTATTCCATTCCGTTCCATTTCATTCCATATTCCATTCCATTCTGTTCCACATTCCATTCCATTCCATTCCACATTCCATTCTATTCCTTTCCACATTCCATTTCACATTCCATTCCATTCCATTTCGCAATCCATTGCATTCCATTAAACATTCCATTCCATTCCACTTTCCATTACATTCCATTTGAATTTGCAATCCATTACATTCCATTCCACATTCAATTCCACATTCCATTCCACATTCCATGACATTCCACTGCAATTTCCATTCCGTTCCATTCCTCATTCCCTTCCATTCCATTCCACATTCCATTACATTCCGCATTCCACATTCAATTCCCTTCCATTCCATTAAACATTCCATTCCATTCCTTTCCACATTCCATTCCGTTCATTTCCACATTGCATTCCATTCCACATTCCACATTGCATTCCATTCCATTCCACATTCCATTCTTTCCACACTCCACATTCCATTCCATTCCACATTCCAGTCCATTCCGTTCCATATTACATTCCACATTCCATTCCATTCCATTCCATTCCATATTCCATTATATTCTATTCTATTCCACATTGCATTCCATTCCATTCCATTCCACATTCCATTCCATTCCATTCCTTTCCATTCCACGTTCCATTCCAGAATCCATTCCACATTCCCTTACATTCCATTCCATTCCAAGTTCCATTCCACATTCCATTCCATTACATTCAAAATTCTATTATGTTCCATTCCACATTCCATTCCATTCCATTCCTCAATCCATTCCATTGAATTCCATTGCATTCCACATTCAATTCCATTCCATTAAGTTCCATTACACATTCCATTGCTTTCCATACCACATTCCTTTCCGTTTCATTCCACATTACATTCCATTCCATTCCACATTCTATTCCACATTGAATTCCATTCCTTTACACATTCCACTCCGTTCCACTAAACATTCCATTCTTTTTCCATTTCACTTTAAATTCCATTCCATTGAATTCCACATTCCGTTCTGTTCCCTTCCATTACATTCCACATTCCATTCCATTCCACATTGCATTCCTTTCCATTCCGTTGCATTCCGCATTCCATTCCATTCCATTCCAAATTCCATTCCGTTCCATTCCAAATTCCATTGCATGTTCCATTCTGTTCCATTTCACCTTCCATTCCATTCCATTACACATTCCATTCTATTCCATTAAACATTCCATTCTATTTCTATTTCACCTTCCATTCCATTCCATTACATTCCACATCAAACTCCATTCCGATACATTCCATGTCACATTTCAACCCACTTTCCATTCCATTCCATTTCAATTTGCATTCCATTCCATTCCACAAACCATTCCACATTCCACATTCCATTCCATTCCATTCCACATTCCATTCCATTACATTAAACATTCCATCCTATTTCCATTTCACTTTCCATTCTTTTCCATTCCATTACACATTCCGTCCCATTCCATTCCATTCCATTCCACATTCTATTCCTTTCCATTGCATTCCAAATTCCATAACGTTCCCTTACACATTCCACTCCACATTCCTTTCTATTGCTTTCGAGATTGCATTGCACATTCCATTGCATTCGATTCCACATTCCATTCCATACCATTCCACGTTGCATTCCCCATTCCTTTCCATTTCATTCCAAATTCCACTCTATTCCATTCCACTTTCCTTCCAGTTCGATTGCATTCCATTCTACATTCCAATCCACATTGTTTCCACATTCCATTCCACATCCCATGCCATTCTTTTCACTTTCCACTCCATTCCATTACATTCCACATTCCATTGAATTCCATTTCACATTCCATTCCATTCCATTCCACATTTCATTTCACATTCCATTCCACTCCATTTCACATTCCATTCCACTCCATTCCACATTCCATTTCACATTCCTTTCCATTCCATTCCACTTTACATTCTACCTGCATTCCACATTACATTCCACGTTCCATTCCACATTCCATTCCATTGCATTCCACATTCCATTCCACTTTCCATTCTGCGTTCCCTTCGATTTCATTCCATGTTCCATTCCACATTCGTTTCCATTCCATTCCACATTACATTCCACATTACATTGCCTAGCAATTCACAATCCATTCCACATTCCATTCCACATTCCATTCCGCTGTCCATTCCAAATTCCATTCCACATTCCAGTCCACGTTCCATTCTCATTCCATTGCATTTCTTTCCACTTTCCATTCCACATTCCATTGCAAACCAAGTCACATGCCATTCCACATTCCAATCCATTCCATTCCATTCCATTCCATATTCTATTCCACATTCCATTCCACATTCCATTCCTCTGTCCATTCCATTCCATTCCACATTCCATTCAATTTCAATCAACATTCCATTTCACATTTCATTCCATTCCATTTCACATTCCATTCCACATTCCATTCCACATTCCATTCCATAGCAGTTGAGATTCCATTCCCTTCCATCCATTCGTTTGCATGTTCCGTTCCATTTTCCATTAAATTCTATTCCACATTCCAGTCCATTCCATTACTCATTCTACTCCATTCCAATCCACTTTTTATTCCAGAATTCATTCCATTCCATTCCACATTCCATTCCATTCCATTCCCCGTTCCATTCCATTCCATTTCATTCCATTGCATATTCCATTCCATTCCATTCCATTCCACATTCCATTCTGCATTCCATTCCACGTTCTCTTCCATTCCATTTCTCGTTCCTTTCCACTTTCCATTCCACGTTCCATTCCATTCCATTCCACATTCCAATCGACATTGCATTCCATTCCATTCCACGTTACATTCCACATTCCTTTCCATTCCATTGCATATTCCATTCCACTTTCCATTCGACATTAAATTCCATTCTATTCCACATTCCATTCCACATTCCATTCCACATGCCATTCCCTTCCATTCCACATTCCATTTCTTTCTATTCCAAGTTCCATTCCACGTTCCGTTACACGTTTCATTCTACGTTCCATTCCACTTTCCCTTCCATTACAATCCACATTCCATTTCAAATTCCATTCCATTTCATTCCACATTCCAAACCATTCCATTCCATTCCATTCCACATTGCTTTCCTTTCTATTCCACATTCCATTCCACTTTCCATTCCAAGTTCCATTCCATATACCATTCCATGTTGTATTCCACATTCCCTTCTACTTTCCACTCCACGTTCCCTTCTATTCCAGTCCACATTCCATTACACATTCAATTCCATTCCATTCCACATTCCATTCCATTAATTCCACATTCCATTCCATTCCATTCAACATTCCATGCCACATTGCACTCCATTCCATTCCACATTCCATTCCACATTACTTTCCATTATGTCCGTATTCCATTTCAATCCATTCCACACTCCATTCAACATTTCATTCCACATCCCATTGCATTGCATTCCACATTCCATTCCGTTTCATTCCATGTTCCATTCCAGGTTCCTTTCCACATTCCATTCCAGATTCCATTCCACTTTACGATCCATTCCATTCCACGTTCCATTCCACGTTCCATTCCATTCCATTCCACTTTCCTTTCTTCATTCCATTCCACATTCCATTCCACATTCCATTCCATTCCATTCAATATTCTATTGCACATTCCATTCCACATTCCATTGTACTTTCCATTACATTCCATTCCTCATTCCATTCCACATTCCATTGCATTACATTCCACATTCCATTCCACTTTCCATTTCATTCCACTCCTCATTCCATTCCTCATTGCATTCCATTCCATTCCACATCCCATTCCACATACCATTCCATCCTTTTTACATTCCATTCCATTCCATAACACATTCCATTCCACTTTTCTTTCCACATCGCATTCCTTCCCTTTCCATATTCCATTCCACATTCCATTCCACCTTCCTTTCCTCATTCCATTGCATTCCATTTCACATTCCATTCCTCATTCCATTCCACATTCTATTCCACATTCCATTGCATTCCAATTCACATTCAGTTCCACATTCCTTTCCACATTCCATTCCGCAGTCCATTTTGCAGTCCATTCCACATTCCATTCCACATTCCATTCCACGTTCCATTTTCATTCCATTGCATTTCATTCCACATTCCATTCCACAATCCATTGCATTTCAATTCACATGGCATTCCACATTCCATTACATTGTATTCCATTCCTTTCCACCTTCCATTCCACATCCATTCCACTGTCCATTCTGCAGTCCTTCACTTTCCTTTCCACTTTCCATTCAATTGCTATCCACATTCCATTCCATATTTCATTCCATTCCATTCCACATTCCATTCCACATTCCATTCCACATTCCATTCCATTGCATTCCACATTTGATTCCATTCCATTCCATTCCATGTTCCATTCCAATTTCTTTTAAATTCAATTCTATATTCCAGTACATTCCAATCCACATTCCATTCGATTCCAATCCACAATTCTTTCCACATTTCTTTCCATTCCATTCCACATTCCATTCCACATTCCATTACATTCCATTCCACAATGCATTCCCTTCCATTCCATTCCATGTTCCATTCCACATTCTTTTCCATTCCATTGCACATTCCATTCGACACTCAATTCCACATTCCATTCCACATTCCATTCCGTTCCATTCCACATTTCTTTTCACATTGTATCCAACGTTCCATTCCACGTTACATTGCACATTCAGTTCCATTGAATTTCACATTCCGTTCCACAGTCCATTCCGTTCCTTTCCAACTTCCATTCCACATTCCATTCCACTTTCCATTCAATTCCATTCTCCTTTCCATTCCACGTTCCATTTCATTCCATTCCACGTTCCATTCCATATTCCATTGCATTATGTTCCAGGTTCCATTCCACACTGCAATCCACCTTCCATTCCATATTCTATTGCGTTCCATTCCACATTCCATTCCACAATCCATTCCACATTCCAATCCACTTTCCATTCCACATTCCATTAAAATACCTGCCACATTCCATTCCACATTCCATTCCATTCCATTCCTCACTCCATTCCACATTCCATTCCACATTCCGTTCCATTCCATTTCACATTCCATTCCACATTCCATTCCACTTTCCATTCCGCGTTCCATTCGATTTCATTCCATGTTCCATTCCACATTCCATTCCATTCCATTCCAGTTTCCATTCCACATTTGATTGCATTTTCCATTCCACTTTACATTCCGTTCCATTCCACATTGTAATCCACAATCCATTCCATTCCATTACACATTCCATTATATTACGGTGCACATTTCATTCCACATTCCCTTCCATTTCATTCCATATTCTATTCCAAGTTCCGTTCCATTGAATTCCACGTTCCATTACACGTTTGATTCCACATTTCATTCCACATTCCATTCCACATTCCAATCCATTCCATTCCACATTCCATTTCACATTCCATTCCATTCTATTCCACATTCCGTTCTCATTCCCTTTCATTGCATTCCACATTCCATTCCACATTCCATTCTATTCAATTCCACATTTCATAACACATTCCACTCCATTGCATTCCACATTCCATTCCACTTTCCATTCCACTTTCCATTCCATGTTCCTTTCCACGTTCCATTCCACGTTCCACTCCATTCCATTCCACGTTGCATTTCATTACATTCCACATTCCGTTTCACAATCCGTTCCACATTCTATTTCACTTTCCATTCCATTCCATTCTATTCCATTCTTTTACAAATTCCATTCCATTAAATTCCACATTTCATTCGATTCAATTGCACATTCCTTTCCACGTTCCATTCCACATTTCATTCCATTTCATTCTATTCCACTTTCCACTCCATTCCATTGCACAATCCATTAAACATTCCATTTCATATTCCATTCAACTTTATATTTCATTGTATTACACATTCCAATCCATTCTATTCCTCATTTCATTCCATTCAATTCCACATCGCATTCCACTCCATTCCATTTCATTTCATTCCACATTCCACTCCATTCTTTTCCATTCCACATTCCATTCCATTCCATTCCACGTTCCATTCCACGTTCCATTCCACGTTGCGTTCCATGTTCCATTCCACGTCCTATTTCACATTCCAATCCTTTCCATTCCACATTCCATTCCATTCCATTCCATTCTACATTCCATTTCATTCCATTCCACGTTCCATTCCATTCCATTCCACATGCCATTCCACGTTCCATTCCATTCCATTCCACGTTCCATTCCACGTTGTGTTCCACATTCCATTCCACATTCCAATGCATTGAATTCCACATTCCATTCAATTCAGTTTCACGTTTCTTTCCATATTCCATTCTACATTGCATTCCACATTCTATTTCACGTTCCATTCCACAATCCATTCCACATTCAATTCCAGGATAGATTGCACGTACCATTCCACATACCATTCCACTTTGCATTCCACATTCCTTTCCAAGTTCCATTCTATGTTCCATTCCACATTCCTTTTCATTCCATTCCAAGTTCAATTCTATGTTCCATTCCATTCCATTCGATTCAACTTTCCATTCTATATTACATTGCACATCACATTCCACGTTCCATTCCATGTTCCATTCCACATCGCATTCCACGTTCCATTCCATGTTCCATTCCACATTCCGTTCCATTCCACATTCCTTTCCATTCCATTCCACTTTCCATTCCACATTCCATTCCACTTTAAATTCCACATCACATTCCACGTTACATTCCCTTCCATTGCAGATAACATTCCACATTCAATTCCACATTCCATTCCGTTCCACTCCACTTTCCATTCCACATTCCATTCCATATTCCACTCCACATTACATTCCTCTTTCCATTCCACATTCCATTCCATATTCCATTCCACATTCCTTTCTATTCCATTCCACTTTCCCTTCCACATTACACTCTCTTTCCATTGCATTTCATTTAAAAATTGCATTTCACATTCCTTTGCATTCCTATACACAGTCCATTCCACATTCCATTCCATTCCATTCCAGTTTCAGTTCCGCATTCCATTGAACATTCCCTTCCGAAGGACATTCCAAATTCCATTCCACATTCCATTCTCATTCCATTACATTTCTCTCCACTTTGCATTCCACATTTCATTATACATTCCATTCCATCCCATTCCACATTCCATTCCATTCCAATCAACGTTCCATTCCACAATTAATTCCATTCCATTCCACATTCCATTCCACTTTCCATTCCCCATTCCATTCCAGTCCATTTCAAATTTCATTCCATTCCATTCCATTCCATATTCCAATCCACTTTCCATTACATTCTATTCCACATTCCATTCCACATTCCATTCCATTCGAATGCACATTTCTTTCAACAATTCATTCCATTTCTTTACACTTTCTATCCCACATTGCTTTCCACGTTCCATTCCATTACATTCCACATTCCATTCCACATTTCTTTCCATAATCTATTCCACATTCCATTCCATTACATTCCACATTCCATTCCATTCCATTCCACATTCCATTGCATTCCATTCCACATTCCATTCCATGTTCCATTCAATTCCATTCCACGTTCCATTCAACGTTCTATTCCACATTCCATTCAACGTTCCAGTCCATTCCAAACTGCGTTCCATTCCACGTTCCATTCCACAGTCCATTCCACATTCCATTCCATTCGATGCCACATTCCATTCCACATTACTTTCCACAGTCCATTCCACATTTCATTCCACATTGCAGTCCATTCCATTTCACATTCCATTCCATAATACTTTCCACATTCCTTTCCACATTTCATTCCATTCCGCATTCCATTCCATTCCATTTCACATTTCAATTCGTTATATTCCACATTCCATTCCACATTCCATTCCACATTCCATTCCACATTCCGTTCCATAATCCTTTGCACATTCCATTGCATTTCATTCCTCATTCCATTCCATTCCATTCCACATTCCATTCTATTTCATTTCGCATTCCATTCTGTTCAATTCCACATTTATTTCGACATTTAATTCCACATTCCATTCCACATTGCGTTCCATTCCTTTCCACATTCCTTTCCACATTCCTTTCCATTGCATTCCACATTCCATTCCACGTTCCATTCAATGTTCTATTCCACCTTCCATTCCATTCCATTCCACGTCCATTCCAATTTCCATTAAATTCAATTCCACGTTCCATTCCACATTCCATTCCATTCAATTCCACATTACATTTCACATTCCATTAAACATTCCATTTCACATTCCATTCCACATTCCATTTCACATTCCATTCTACATTCCATTTCACATTCCATTCCATTCCATTACACTTTCCATTTCCCATTCCATTCCACATTCCATTCAACATTCCATTTCACATTCCATTCTGTTCCCTTCCAAAACTCATTCCATTCCATGTTCCCTTCCACATTCCATTGCATTCCACGTTCCATTATGCATTCCATGCCATTCCAATCCACTTTCCATTCCACATTCCAATCTACATTCCATTCCTCATTCCATTCCACGTTCCATTCCATTCCATTCCACGTTCCATTCCGCATTCCATTCCGCGTTCCATTGCACGTTCCTTTCTACGTTCCTTTCCACGTTCCATTCCATTCCATTCCATATTCTCTACCATTAATTTACATTCCTCTCCACACTTCAATACATTCCATTTCACATTCCATTCCCTTCCTTTCCACATTGCATTCCACATTCCATTGCTTTAAATTCCTCATTCCATTACATTCCACTCCGCATTCCTTTCCTTTACATTCCACATTTCATTGCACATTCCATTCCACATTCCTTTGCATTCCATTCCACGTTCCATTCAACGTTCCATTCCACATTCCATTCCACATTCCATTCCGTTCCATTACACATTCCTTTCCACATTTCATTTCACAATCCATTCCTCATTCCATTCCACATTCCATTCCATTGCACATTCCGTTCCATTCCATTCCACATGCCATTGCATTCCATTCCACATCCCATTCCACGTTCCATTAAATTCCATTCCACATTCCATTCAACGTTCCTGTCCATTCCAATCCATGTTTCATTCCACCTTCCATTCCACCTTTCATTCCACATTCCATTCCTCATTCCATTCCATTCGATTCCACATTCCATTCCATTCCGCTCCACATTCCATTTCACATTTCATTTCACATTGCAGTCCATTCCATTCCACATTCCATTCCACATTACTTTCCACGTTCCATTCCACATTTCATTCCACATTGCAGTCCATTCCATTCCACCTTCCATTCCACTTTCCATTGCACATTCCATTCCACTTTCCTTTCTTTTCCGCAGTCCATTCCATTCCATTTCAGATTCCATTCCGTTATATTCCACCTTCCTTTCCACATTCCATTCAACTTTACATTCCACATTCCGTTCCATAATCCTTTCCACATTCCATTGCATTCCATGTCTCATTCCATTCCGTTGCATTCCACATTCCATTCCATTTCATTTCACATTCCATTCTTTTCAATTCCACATTCATTTCCACATTCCATTCCACATTCCGTTCCACATTCCATTCCACTTTCCGTTCCATTCCATTCCACATTCCATTCCACATTCCATTCTATTCAATTCCACATTCCATTTCACATTCCATTCCACATTCCATTTCACATTCCATTCCACATTCCATTTCACATTCCATTCCATTCCTTTCCACATTCCATTTCCCATTCCATTCCACATTCCATTCCACATTCCATTTCCCATTCCATTCCACATTCCATTCAACATTCCATTTCCCATTCCTTTCCATTCCCTTCCAAATTTCATTCCATTCCATGTTCCCTTCCACATTCCATTGCACATTCTACTCCTCATCCCATTCCTTTGCATTCCACGTTCCATTACACATTCCCTTCAATTCCATTCTACTTTCCATTCCACATTCAAATCTACATTCCATTCCCCATTCCATTCCACGTTCCACTCCATTCCATTCCACATTTCATTCCACTTTCCGTTCCATTCCAATTCCAAGTTCCATTCCACATTACATTCCACATTGCATTCCATTGTATTCCGCATTCCGTTCCACATTCCATTCCATTCCACTCCACGTTCCATTCCAAGTTACATTCCACGTTCCATTCCACTTTGCATTCCATTCCATTCCACATTACATTCCACTTTCCATTCCATTCAATTCCACGTTCCATTCCACATTCCATTGCACATTCCATTCGAATTTCTCTTCCACATTCCATTCCACGTTTCATTCCATGTTCCATTTCGTTCAAGTTCCTATTGACATTGCATTTCATTCTATTCCACGTTCCATTCCACATTCCATTCCAGTACATTACACATTGCATTCCTCATTTCATTCCACATTGCATTAAATTCCATTCCACGTTCCATTCCACTTTCAATTAGACTTTCCTTTCTACGTTGCATTCCACTTTCCATCATATTCCATTCCACGTTCCATTCCACATTCCATTCCACGTTCCATTCCAAGTTTCTTTCCACGTTTCATTCCACGTTCCATTCCACGTTTCATTCCATGATCCATTCCATGATCCATTCCACACTCCATTCCATTATATTTCACGTTCCATTCCACATTCTATTCCACGTTCCACTCGAAGTTCCATTACACCTTCCACTCCATGTTCCATTCCATTCCATTCTACTCCATATTCCATTCCATTCCATTCCATTCCACATTCCATCGTATTCCATTAAACATTCCTTTCCACATTCCATTCCACCTCCCATTCCACTTTACATTCCATTCCATTTCACATTCCATTCCCTCCAATTCCACATTCCATTCCACATTGCATTCCACATTCCATTCCATTCCATTCCACATTCCATTCCACATTCCATTCCATTCCATTCTATTTCAGATTCCATTCCATTCCACTTCATTCCATTCCACATTTCATTTCATTCCACTCCACATAACTTTCCATTCCTTTCCACATTCCATTCCATTCCATTCCATATTCCCTTCCATTACATATTCCAGTCCTTTCCGTTCCATTCCACATTGCATTCCATTCCTTTCCATGTTCCATTCCAGTCCTTCCTATTCGATTCCATTCCATTCCACATTCCATTCCATTTCACATTGCATTCCATTCCACTCCACATTTCATTCCATACCATTCCACATTCCATTCAATTCCATTCCGCATTCCATTCCATTGCAATCCACATTCCATTCCATTCCGCCATCCATTCCATTCCATTCCATTACACATTACATTCCACATTCCGTTGCATTCCACATTCCATTATATTCCATTCCAAATTCCATTTCATTCCATTCCATATTCCATTCCATACCATTCCACTTTCCATTCCATTCCATTCCTCATTTCATTCCATTCCATTCAACTTCCCGTTCCATTTCTTTCCTCATTCCATTCCATTCCATTTTCAATTCCATTCCATTCCTCATTCCATTCCATTCCATTTTCCATTCCATTCCATTCCATTACACATTCCATTTCACTTTCCATTCCATTTCAAATTTCATTCAATTCCATTCCATTCCACATTACATTCAATTCCTTTCCATTCCAAATTCCTTTCTATTACATTCCACATTCCAATCTGTTCCATTCTATTCCTTTCCATTCCCCATTCTATTCCATTCAATTGTACTTTCCATTCCATTACATTGCATTCCATTCCGCATTCCATTCCATTCCATTCCATTCCACATTCCATTCCATTCCAATCCACATTCCATTCCATTCCATTTGATTCCACATGCCATTCCAAATTGCATTCCATTCCATTCCATTTTCCACACCATTCTATTCCACTTTCCATTCCATTCTGTTCCATTACACATTCCATTCCATGTCATTCCACTTTCCATTCCATTCCATTCCATTCCACATTCAATTCCATTCCAATTCACTTTCCATTCCATTCCATTTCGCATTCCACAATCCATTCCACGTTCCATTCCACTTTCTATTCCACGTTGCATTCCACGTTTCATTCCACTCCATTCCATGTTCCATTCCACATTGCATTACACATTCCATTCCATTCAATTCCACATTTGATTCGATTCCATTGCACATTCCTTTCCATTCCATTCCATTCCATTCCACATTCCATTCCATTCCATATTCCAATCGATTCCATTCCATTTTCCAATCCATTCTATTCCATTCCATATTCCATTCCATATTCCATTCCATTCAACATTCCAATCCATTCCAGTGCATTCTCCATTACATTCCTTTCCATTCCATTCCATTCCATTTCACATTCCATGACAAATTCCATTCCATTCCACATTTCATTCCATTCCATTCCATTCCACATTCCATTCTATTCCATTCCATTCCATTCCATTCCATTCCTCATTCCATTACACATTCCATTCCATTCCAACCTGTATTCCATTCCATATCATTCCATATCATTCCACTTTACATTCCATTCCATTACACATTCCATTCCTTTCCTTTCCACATTCCATTCCTTTCCATTCCACATTCCTTTCCATTCAATTCCATTTCATTCCTTTCCTCATTCCATTCCATTTCAACAAATTCCACATTCAGTTCCACTCCATACCATATTCCACTCCATTCTCTTCAACATTCCATTCCATTCCATTCCATTCCATTCCATTCCATTTCAAATTCCATTCCATTGCATTCCACATTCCATTGCATTCCTTTCCAAATTCCATTCCATACCATTCCACATTTTATTCTATTCCATTCCATTCCATTCCTTTCCACATTCCATTCAATTCCATTGAATTCCAGATTCAATTCCATTCCATTCCATATTCTATCCCATTCCATTCCACATTCCATTCCATTCCACATTCCATTCCACATTCCATTCCATTCCACATTTTATTCCATTCCATTCCATTCCACATTCCATTCCATTCCTTTCCACATTCCATTACATTCCACATTGTATTCCATTCCATTCCATTCCATTCCACATTCCATTCCATTTCACTTCACATTCTGTTCTGTACAATTCTACATTCCTTTCCACATTCCATTCCATTCCATTGCACATTCCATTTCACATTCCTTTCCATTCCATTCGACATTCAATTCCATTGCATTCCACGTTAAATTCCAAGTTACTGTCACTATTCGATTACAAGTTCCATTCCGCATTCCTTTCCATTCCATTCTGCATTCTATTCCTTTATACTCCACATTCCATTCCACTTTCCATTCCACTTTCCATTCCACATTCATTTTCACATTCCATTCCATTCCATTTCACATTCCTTTCCACGTTGCATTACACATTGCATTCCATCCCATTCCACATTCTGTTCCACAATCCATTCCATTCCATTCCACATTCCATTCCATTCCATTCCACATTCCATTCCATTCCATTCCGCATTCCATTCCACATTCCATTCCATTCAATTTCACCCACTCCACATTCCATTCCACATTCCATTGCACATTCTTTTCCATTCCATTCCACATTACATTCCATGTTCCATTCCACCTTCCATTCAACGTTCCATTCCATGTGCCATTCCATTCCATTCTACATTTCATTTCACTTTCCATTAAAATCAATTCCACTTTCCATTTCAAATTCCATTCCATTCCATTCCACATTCCATTTAATTCTATTTCACATTCCATTTCCCATTCCATTCCACATTCCATTCCATTCCATTCCATTCCACATTCCATTATACGCTACATTCCATTCTATTTCACATTTCATTCCACTTTACATTTCACATTCCATTCTACATTCCATCCCATTCTTTTCAATATTCCATTCCACAATCCATTGTATCCCATTCCACATTTCATTCCTTTCCGTTCCATTCCATTCCACATTCCATTCCATTCATTTCCATTCCACTTTCCATTTCACAATCAATTTCACTCCCTTCCACTTTCCATTCCATTCCATTCCAGTCCACATTCCATTCCATTCCATTCGATTCCACGTTGCATTCCATTCCATTACACATTCCATTGCATTCCACATTAATTCCATTCTGTTCCACATTCAATTCCATTCCGTTTCTTTCCACGTTCCATTCCATGTTCCTTTCCACGTTCCATTCCACATCCCATTCCACGTTCCACACCATCTTCCATTCCATTCAATCCCACATTCCATTCCATTCCATTCCACATTCCATTCCATATTCCATTCCATTACAATACACATTCCATTACACATTCCATTCCATTTCATTCTACATTCCATTCCACTTTACATTCCAATCCATTCCATTCCTCATTCTATTCCATTCCATTCCACATTTCATTCCATAATCCATTACATTCCATTCCATTCCTCCTTCTATTCCATTCCGTTCCACATTCCATTCCACATTCCATTCCATTCCATATTCCGTTCCATTCCATTCAAGTCCACATTCCATTCCATTCCATTCCAGTCCACGTTCAACTTCCATATTCCATTTCATTCCATTGCACATTCCATTCCACATTTCACTCCATTCCATTCCACATTCAATTCCACATTCCATTCCATTCCATTCTATTCCACATTCCATTCCACTTTAAATTCCTCTTTACATTCCACATTCTCTCTCATTCCATTCCACATTCCATTCATTCCTATTCAACATTTCATTCCTTTCCATTCTATTCCATTCGATATTTCATTCCATTCCATTCCATTCCACAATCCATTTCACAATCGATTACATTCCAATCCACATTACATTCCTTTCCATTACAGTCCACATTCCATTCCATTCCATTGCATTCCACACTCGATTCCATTGCATTCTTTTCCATTCCAATCCATTCCACAAT